>NC_132881.1:47894635-47899635 GCF_030463535.1 Salminus brasiliensis
ACGCCCAGATCGTGACCGAGATTTCCTTCATGGCTCCTGTTCAGCGTTCAGTCTGGAGGAAGCACCGGCTGTGTCCTAAACTCAGGCAAACGCCAACTAAATCCCGTCACTGTCACACAAAACCTGTAACTCCAAAACGGCAACTTTACAGGACGAGGAACAAACCTTCTTAGCTTTCAGTGGAAGTTAGTGCAAAAAGATTTGACTCCTTTGGAGCGTTTCTATTGGTCCGTTCATCATGAACGACTGCCAGGAGAATATTAAAACGAGCAAGCCATAATATTAGTACCACTGACAGGTGCAGTGACCATCTCCAGTGACCAGTTACTCTATCTACAGTGGCTCCTGTCAAGTGGTGCATGTACATATTAGGCAGGAAGCAAACAGTCAGTTCTGGAAGGTGATGAAGGTGATGAAGGTGATGAAGATGATGGGCAAGCATGAAAATCTGAGACATGTGATGTTCTAGACAAATGCCTGGGGTGTTCCTCCCGGTATGCAGTGGTCAGTACCTACCAAAAGTGCACCCACAGGGTCATGGGCATCCAAAGCTCATTGCTACTCATGGAGGCCCCGCCCACCTCGCACCTTACAGGACTTAAAGGATCTGCTGCTAACATCTGTAGAAGTCCAGATAGCACAGGACACCTTTAGTGGACTTGTAGAGTCCATGGCTTGAATGGTCAGGTCTGTTTTGGCGGCACAACAGACGGGCGCAGTCAATATGATGCAGGTGGTACTAATGTTATGGCTGATTGGCTTATATATGTAGTAGAGGGGTTCTATTCAGGGGTTCTGTTCTATATAGTGTGCCTATGTAGGGAATAGTGATTATGGGCCATATATGTTGTCTATAATAGGGTTGTGATATAGGCCCCGTATAATGTTCTATAGAATGCTCCTACATAGGGAGCAGTGATAAGGGGTTAGGAGGTTACCATAATAGTGTTCTAAATAGTGGTCCAATGTCAGCAGTAGTGATTAAGGGGCCATTTCTGTTCACTAGGATACTGTTCTATATAGTGTCCCTATGTGGGGAATAGTGATTAGGGGCCATATATGTTGTCTATAATAGGGTTGTAATATAGGCCCGTATAATGTTCTATAGAATGCTCCTACATAGGGAGCAGTGATTAGGAGCCGACACTATAATAGGGGTCACCATAATAGTGTTCTAGATAGTGGTCCAATGTGAGCAGTAGTGATTAAGGGGCCATTTCTGTTCACTAGGATACTGTTCTATATAGTGTCCCTATGTGGGGAATAGTGATTAGGGGCCATATATGTTGTCTTTAATAGGGTTGTAATATAGGCCCGTATAATGTTCTATAGAATGCTCCTACATAGGGAGCAGTGATTAGGAGGCCAACAGTATAATAGGGGTCGCCATAATAGTGGTCTAGATAGTGGTCCAATAATGAAGGTGCTAGTGATTTGGAGACCATTTCCAGTACAGCCAGTGTGTGTTCTTGTGTATATATATATATATATATATATATATATATATATATATATATATAAAATTTTAAAGCCCCCTAGTATCTGATCCTGGATCAGCCTCTCTGTTCTCCATGGTGATCTCATTCTTCGGGGCTGGAACAGCCTTAGGAGAGAAATTAAATGTCATCCGAGTAAGTGCTTTGTGTGGGGAGAGAGAGTGGAAGGGTGGCTATTACTGCGGAGCCGCCGAGTGTGTTCCACTAAAGCAGGGTGATGTCATAGGGACATGCGCGGGAAAGGGAGCGAGTTGGCAGGTTTTTAATATCTTCTGTTCAGGATTATGATAATTGAGTGAGAAATATGACTCTGTAAACCAGAGAACGTGGATGTTTGATTATGAGCATATGAGGAATGCTCTTTTATTTTAGGTTAGCTCTGCTTTTTCACAATCACAGTGCAGACATCTCAGCTACCCTCACATGTCTGGACCTACAAACTGCCCCTAATATATATATATATATATATATATATATATATATATATATATATATATATATATATGTATGTATGTATGATCTCTCTCAGCAGTGAGGGGGGTTCTACAGTAGAAGCTCCAGATCTGATCAGAACAGATAAAGCAGCTGAACATGAATCCAGTAAAAAGGAGAAACAAGAGCTTCTCATTCTGAAGAAAGAAAGTAGTGAGATCTTGTCGGTGAGCTAGTCTGAAGAACAGAGCTCGGTTCCTCCAGGTTTCTCCTGGACGACCCCCAGTCCAGCCAGCACAGCGTGGAGGATGTGTTCAACTCCATCAGCAGCAGCAGCAGCAGCAGCAGCAGCTCACCTGATTTACCATCATTAAGCCTGATTTACCACCAAACCAGGTGTTGATATGGGGCCATGCCGTTTCCTTTTTATATAGTTCTAGATAGTGTTCTTCATATTGCTCCAGTGTAGTGGAATTGGTTAGGGGATCACACTGTTTCCTATTAATGTGGTTTTGGATGGCGATCCCTGTAATAGTGCTCTATATAGTGGAATAGGGTGTATATGGGGAATGGTGATTAGAGAACAGGTCTGCTAATCATTCATTCCTACATTAAAACATAGAACATAGTCTTACATAGAACAATGTCTAGAACCTGCAAGCATGTGCTCATTAGGGGGTGAGCACCCAAAGCAAACAAAAAAAAAACACAGCTCATCCAACAAGAAGGAAAGTTGCTGTTATGTAAAATTAAAATAAAGTAAATAAAATAAAATAAAATAAAGATTTATAGGAGGATAGAAACTGCTTAACCTTTAATGGAAGTCAATGTAAAAGATTTAATTCCTGCTCATTTTGGAGCATTTCTATTGGTCCGTTCATCATGAGTGTAAAGGACAACATCCAATATGGAGGTTTTTGCATTATAGGAACGATGGTCAAACCCCCACTATGAGCAGCACATACACACAGTCAGGCCTGATACAACCTATATGTACACATAAATGCTTGCAACCCTGGCTGTGTGCAATAAAATACACCCCCAGTGTTCTGAGGGTGATAATAGCTGTGTGAGTGAGAGGGAATGGACCTCGGCTCGCGTTTGTCTGTGAAAATAGCCGTGTGCCTGTGGGGCCAGTTATAGACGGTTATATCCCCTCCCCCTACAGGCTAAATATTGTGTTGTATAATTACATTTCTGCCTGCACACACACACACACACACACACACACACACACAAACACACACACAAACACACGCACATGCAGTTGTATGTGCTCTAAATCAGGGCTAAGCATGTAATGCATTCATTTACACACTCTCAAGGTTATTTGTCTTAAATCCACTTCCCCTTATAGTCAGCATATTAGTGCGAGTGCACACACACACACACACACACACACATACACAAATGCATCCATTACCATGATAACATGCACATCTATTTTGCATGGCTAACACAAAGCACATATGCTGCCTTAACTAAGCCTACCATTAATTATAATGGCTCTGAATGCTGAATAGGCCGACCTGTGCTTAAAATCAGCAGTAATAGCAGCGTAACTACCAACAAAGTGCCGGCCTAGTGCTGTCTGTGTGCATGGGTGAAATTACAGAGCCCGACGCTGCTACTGTACATGAGTACCATTATTAAGTGTTTGTTTGTCATGGACTTGATTGTTATTTACTCTGCTGGTATTGCAGGAGATTATGTCCCGCCTCTGATTCCACCGGGTTTGTAAAAGACGTTGTTTCTCATTGTTGAAAAAGTAGACTGGTAAATTAGAAGTGTAGACTGGTAAATTAGAAGTGTAGACTGATAAATTAGAAGTGTAGACTGGTAAATTAGAAGTATAGACTGATAAATTAGAAGTGTAGACTGGTAAATTAGAAGTATAGACTGGTAAATTAGAAGTGTAGACTGGTAAATTAGAAGTGTAGACTGGTAAATTAGAAGTGTAGACTGATAAATTAGAAGTATAGACTGGTAAATAGAAGTGTAGACTGGTAAATTGAAAGAGCAGACTGGTAAATTGAAATAACAGGCAGGTAAATGTAAAGTGTAGACGGGTAAATTAGAAGTGTAGACTGGTAAATTAGAAGTATAGACTGATAAATTAGAAGTATAGACTGGTAAATTAGAAGTGTAGACTGATAAATTAGAAGTGTAGACTGGTAAATTAGAAGTATAGACTGGTAAATTAGAAGTGTAGACTGTAAATTAGAAGTATAGACTGGTAAATTAGAAGTATAGACTGATAAATTAGAAGTGTAGACTGATAAATTAGAAGTGTAGACTGGTAAATTTGAAGTATAGACTGATAATTAGAAGTATAGACTGGTAAATTAGAAGTGTAAACTGGTAAATTAGAAGTGTAGACTGGTAAATTAGAAGTGTAAACTGGTAAATTAGAAGTGTAGGCTGGTAAATTGAAAGAGCAGACTGGTAAATTAGAAGTATAGACTGGTAAATTGAAAGAGCAGACTGGTAAATTGAAAGAGCAGACTAGTAAATTAAAACCATCCTAATCATTTAATGATTAAAGGACACTCACATTTCACTGTGAATTCCATGTAAATCTCTTAACTCGACACACCAAAACCTGTCCAGACACTTACACCACAGAATTCCTCACAATTCCTTTTTATCTGGTAAGAAACTCGGATGCCAGAAGTGGTTTTGGCAGCGGGGCCGAGCTGCGTTCAGTCATATGGAGCTCATGGCTCAGATTATTGGCTGTTTTGCATTAACCTACTGGCGTCAGATATGGGTCCAAGATATCAGGCTCCAGACTCTAGCTTCATGTTCTGGGCAGACCCGTCCACAGCAGACATATGTGTGTGTAGATGTAGTTGGGAAATGCTGGACTAGCCTTATACCAATGCTGGAGAGTTCTTGCTTTTGTCCAAATGTTTGTGGACACCCCTTGTAATTGCTGCATGTGCATGGTGCCAATAGGTTCATGCTTAGCTGCTCCAGAGAGTCCTATTCTATTGCCAGTACTTCTCTACATCTGTGTGAATGCGTTCATTAGAAGGGGTGTCCACAAACATTTGGACATGTAGTGTAGAA
>NC_132881.1:47903289-47918289 GCF_030463535.1 Salminus brasiliensis
GTCCGGCTTTGTTTTCTGCCCAAAAACTGGACACCACCACTGTGTCTAAAATCCTCTCCTTCACCGAGTTGGCTCGGCATGTCTCTCGCTCTCTAACTCTCTCTCTCTCTCTTTCTCTCTCTCTGTCTCATCTGGTGCCCATAAACAGCTGCTCTCACTGTCTCATCGGCGGATTGGAGACCTGGGGTGCACACAGCGTATAAGCCTACACCTCACGGATTAGCATACCTGCATGCTTACATCATCACACAGCCTCCTCGGACTTTGTGGAGGCGGTCGGTGATCTCTGATACACTTGCTTCGGTGCTTTTTGACACTGTATGGCTGTTTCTGTAGCGTGAGAGTGTGTGTAGGTAGCCTTACTTTGACAGGAAAGGCCTGTTATACTGGTCAAATATTTGTGGACACCCCTTCTAATGAATGCATTCAGCTACCTTACATTGCACTAATTGTTGTGTAAATCCACACACACACACACACACACACAGCTTGTCTAGTCACTGTAGAGAAGAAGTACTGGCAATAGAAAAGGACCCTCTGGAGCAGATCAACTAGATGAACCTATCGGCACCATGCTGCCTAATAATGCTAGGCGTGGGCTAGTAGAGGGGTATAAAGCCCCCCCCCCCCCCCTCCCAGCACTGAGGAGCTGTGGAGCAGTAGAAGAGCTGTGTTCTCTGGAGTGATAGAAAGTGGAGCTCCATCCAATACGTTTGGGATAAGTTGGGGAGTTGGGGATGATGAGGTGGGGCGGCGATCCTCCTGATCCGACATCCTGACCTCACTGACATTTTTGTCGCTGAATGCAAAATTTTCACAGCAATGCACAATGCTCCTCCAAAATCTAGTAGAAGGCCTCCTTCCCTGGACATTAGAGACAGTTACTCCAACAAAAGCAGGATAAACGTAAAGAATGAGAAGGTGTCACAATACTTTTGTCAATATCGTGTGGAGATATATATATGTATATAGGGAGAAGGATAGCATCTGGTGGAGCATCTGAGGTTAAGACTAGGTTTTAGCACTTGAGGAACATTTGAGGTTTATCATGGTTCACTAACCTCGTATCTGCAGCCAAGACACCCAGCATGTCTTGGCTGACCCCATTCGGGGTGTGTAAACTAGATTCTGGGCTAAACCGTTGCTTCAGGGTGTGGACAGACAGCTGACAGACAGCTTCCATGCCGGACGTTGCTGTGGCCTTTGGTCAGTTGTCTGACACCTCACGCTGACCCTGCCCAGAGGTCTTGTGGTGTAAAAGTGTGACGTCTCGTCTCGTCTCAGCCCCAACACCCACCCCCGCCCCCCTCCCGTGTGCCTGAGTTTATTGAGGCCAATTAAGCGTGTGAAATGTGATTGTGCTTGGCAGGTGAGGTGAGGTTATATATATATATATCGCTGTGTTTGTTAGTGCAGATCTGCAGCGCGCGAGAGAGAACGCGAGAGTGCGAGCGAGAGAGAGTGATATGATGCCCCAGAGCTGTTGCTCTTTATAGGTGCACTCAGAGAGGAATTCACCGCCTTCATGGAAGCTTTATGAGTTTCTTCTTCCCCAGTGATGCAGGGGTTCTGCAACCTTCACAGATCTAATACAGCATTCTGTTTACATATTGGAATACATTGACCACTTAGAGCACTACATATTATCACATCAGAATCTAATAAATCTAAATTTTTACCTTTTTTATTTTTTTTTTACACCCGGCAACAGTAAAAAAGCCAAAATTACATGCAATAGAATCTTGCACCATTAAAATGAACAGCATTTCTCCTACGGCTCTGGCGTGACTGCATCGGTATCGTATTATTTTTGTGGAAAGCACTGCACAGTTTATTACCTTCCTTCAGTACACCTGATTTACCTGGAACTACTAATTACACTGCAGTCATTGCATATATATAGGAATGAGCAGGTGTCCCAATACTTTTGTCCACATTGTTTGTCTATGTTTACATAAACTCTATGGAATATAGTGTTAGTTAGTGAGGTCAGGATGTTGCATGATGATCACCACCACCACCCCACCCCATCATCTATCAGTACTGGGTGGAGCTCCACCCCCACAAAGTTCTCCCACTGCTCCACAGCTCAATGCTGGGGGGCTTTGTACCCCACTACTAGCCCATGCCTGGCATTATTAGGCAGCACGGTGCCAATAGGGTCATCTAGTTGATCCTATTCTATTGGCAGTACTTCTTCTCTACAGGGACTAGACATTGTGCATTAATTAGAATTAATTAATTGGGTGTCCACAAACATTTGGACATGTGGTGTATTTAAATCTAATATGCCAATAAGTGTATGTATATATAATATAAATATAATGTATTGTAGATTATTATTATTAGTATTATTATTGTTAGTTAGGTGTGTGTGTGTGTGTGTGTGTGTGTAGTGTGAGGATGAAAATGAAAGATGGCAGATGGTAAACAGAGTGACAGATTGTGTTTTATTATTTTTTTCTTTACCTGCTGGATTCTGATTGGTCCAGAATAAGAGTCAATTTAAGATTAATGAATCCTCAGGACGGCTCCATCCCATCCTCTCTGCACGCCGCCTCCAACAGTGAAAGCCTGCACGTGTCTGATTGGTGCCTGGCTCGGGTCACTGCTGGTTATGGGTGGAAGGCCCACGGCAGGTGTGTGTGTGTGTGTGTGTGTGTGTGTGTGTTTGGTGGACTGTGGCTAGTGCCAGCTCTCTGCCTGATTCAGTCGTCACAAGGGAGGCTAATGAAAACGCTTTAGGGGTGTGTATGTGTGTACGTTTGTGTGTGTGTGTGTGTGTGTGTGGATTTGTCCACAATGAGGTCCCAGTAGGCTGTTTGGCCCCGGATGCTGTCCTGGCAGCTCTGCTTGGATTAATACAGAGAGATTAGACTCCTCAGCAGAGGTAATTGCTCACAGTGCAGAGAAAGACAAAGGAGGTGAATTCTGCTATCTGAAGCGGCGGCTCGTTTATAATGTGCTGACCAGCTACGGCTCTATAGCACACGGACACTCAGCCCAGAACACATGGACGCATAGTAGCCATCTGCCTCAGTACCTGAGCTGACCCTGGATATCAAGAGGTTGCAAATGAGCTGAAATATCTTACAGAAATACCAGCAAACACCAACAAGCCCCACCATTCTCCACCAAGCCCCACCATTCTCCACCAAACACCACCATTCTCCACCAAACACCACCATTCTCCACCAAGCCCCGACATTCTCCACCAAACATCACCATTCTCCACCAAACACCACCATTCTCCATCAAACACCACCATTCTCCACCAAACACCACCATTCTCCACCAAGCCCCACCATTCTCCACCAAGCCCCACCATTCTCCACCAAGCCCCACCATTCTCCACCAAACACCACCATTCTCCACCAAGCCCCACCATTCTCCACCAAACACCACCATTCTCCACCAAGCCCCACCATTCTCCACCAAACACCACCATTCTCCACCAAACACCACCATTCTCCACCAAACACCACCATTCTTCACCAAACACCACCATTCTCCACCAAGCCCCACCATTCTCCACCAAACACCACCATTCTCCACCAAACACCACCATTCTCCACCAAGCCCCACCATTCTCCACCAAACACCACCATTCTCCACCAAACATCACCATTCTCCACCAAACACCACCATTCTCCACCAAACACCACCATTCTTCACCAAGCCCAACTATTCTCCAGCAAGCCCCACTATTTTTCAACAAGCCCCACCATTCTCCATTCTCCACCCAGTGTGAGAGTCAACACCTCATTGTTCAGACATGTACCAGCGCCTGGGTTGGTTGGAGTTTTTGGGGCAGGGTGTTCTGCAGTTACTCAGTCACACAATGTCCACTGAAGGGTTGGAGAACCGTGGGACAACTGTCTGGCCTGAGAGTGTTCTGAGGTTTCTGACCGGAGGTGTGATCCTCCAGTTTAATATCGTCCACAGCACAGAGACCTGTCAGGAAGACGTCCTCCATCCTGACTGTCTCCTAAAAACACATGTTGTGTTCTGGTACCGGGTCGTGAAAAGGAGGACTAGCGGTATGGAAATTCTGCCTTTCCTTTATTGATTTTTTTCCTCTTCTTTTGTGGCGTGGTGAGGAAAGGGAAGCGTGAACGGAGAGAGCAGGATCAATAGCTTAGCATTCACAGGCTGGAAGTGTCACTTGTCGTTTTTTCGCTGCCTCTCTCTCTCTCTCTCTCTGTCTCTCTCTCTCTCTCTCTCTCTCTCTCTCTCTCTCTCTCTCTCTCTCTCTCCCCTTGTGTGTTAAATCTGAATGGGAGGGAAGTTTTCCGCTGACTTGGTTCTTGTTTCCTGAGCAGCCCTTTTTCTTCTCTTCCAGCCAGCGAGCTCTTTTTGGGCGCTGAGAGTGTGTGTTAAATTAGCACCTCGCTCAGAGCGGCAAGTGCGGAGAGGCCGGATCAGCGTCATTCTCTTAAAGCCAAACGAACCTCTCATTCATCTCCGCTCAGCTCCTCAAACACAGAGAGAGCCTGCAGGAGAAACGCTGCTGCTCCACAGCGCAGCCTTCATACAGCAGAGCTCAGAGCTACACTACACCAACCACTCACCCACCCACCTACCTCTCACTCTCTCTCTCTCACTCTCACTCTCTCTCACTCTCTCTCCTCTCACTCTTCTCGCTTACCACTTTTTCATCTCTCCTCTTTCTCTCCTTTTCTCTCTCTCTCCTCTCTGTCCTCTTTCTCTCTCCTCTCTCTCCTCTATCTCTCCTCTCTCTCCTCTCTCTCTACTCTCTCTCCTCTTTCTCTAATCTCTCTCTCCTCTCTCTCCTCTCTCTCTCCTCTCTCTCCTCTTTCTCTCTCCTCTCTCTCCTCTCTCTCCTCTCTCTCTCCTCTTTCTCTAATCTCTCTCTCCTCTCTCTCCTCTCTCTCTCCTCTCTCTCCTCTTTCTCTCTCCTCTCTCTCCTCTCTCTCTCCTAATTCTCTCCTCTCTCTCTACTCTCTCTCCTCTCTCTCCTCTCTCTCTCCTCTCTCTCCTCTCTCTCTCCTCTCTTCACTCTTCATCTTTTCCTCTTCCCCCTCCTTTTTGCTCCGCCTCCCCTTTGTCTCTCTCTTTCTGTCTCTCCTTGTCTTTCTCTTTTTTATTTTTCTAGCCATACCCCCCCTCCCTTTTCTCCCTCTCACCATTATGTGTGTGTGTGTGTGTGTGTGTGTGTGTGTGTGTGTGTGTGTGTGTTCCACCTGTGTAACTGCGGTTGTTTCACTGCAGATTAACTACATCCATCTCGTGATCTCTCCCCCTCTGCTTTAACGGTTTTCCACCATATTAGGATCCATGTAGCAGGCTTTCAGAACGGTGTGAGTGTGTGTGTGTGTGTGTGTGTGTGTGAGTGTGTGTGAGTGTGTGTGAGTGTGAGAGAGAGAGAAAGATCTGATATATTTACCTCTTTAATCTACAGCCTTATTGTTCAGCCACTCCCTCAAGACTCCCTTTAACATGAAGGTTCCTATACTGGTTCCTTTCTGGGTTGAAGGTCCGGTTCTAGATCTGAAATCATCTACTGGTTCTTCAGGAAACCTGAAGTGGTTCTTCTGTGGTCTCACACTGAACCCGTCCGGCCTCTGTTTGTAAGCCTGAGGGAGTTCGTGTTGGTGAAGGGGGTAGATTGATCCGATTCAGTCACATAAGAACACACACACACACACACTCTCTCTCTCTCTCTCACACACACACACTCCTCCTGGCAGGCTGCAGTGTGTGTGGACAGCAGATTTGTCCACAGTGGAGTGCGTTCAGATCTCAGCCCATTTACAGCCAGTTTGGCTGTGTTTCTCAGTGGGTTTGTGTTTAACCTCACCAAATGCTGCGTCCATCTCCACACTCTAGTGTCCACTCCAAAACGGCACTCGGGCGAGGCGAATGAGGAGGTCCTTCAAACCGGCTCATTCACTTCCTTCAAAGCAAAGCTTCCCCCCTCATCTCATGAATATTCAGTAATCAGTAAATGGACAACAATGGAAATTCCCATTCCCATGCTTATGGTCAGGAACGAACGTGATTGGCCATCACTGGTGTCCCTGTACTGCTGCTGCTGACGGATCAGTCACGGATGGGTTTGGGTAAACGGTCAGTCAGTTCTCGAACCAAACTGTGATGTTCTAGACAATGACTGGGTCAGAACATCTCCAAAACGTCGGACAGGTCTTCTGCAGTCTTTCCGGTATGCAGTGGTCAGCACCTACCTAACCGGCGAGAGGGTCATGTGTGCCCAAGGCTCCTTCATGCTCATGGAGGCCTCTAGACGCCACAGGACACCTTCAGAGATCTTGTAGAGTCCAGGGCTCGACGGGTCAGAACCTCTTTGGTGGTACAAGGTGGACCTACATAATGATTAGTCTGATATTACACTATGTGGCCAAATATTTGTGGACACCCCTTTTAATGAATGAATGCATGCATTCAGCTGCTTTAAGTTGCAGCCTTTGCTACATGACATAGATGTGCAAATGTGCGCACACACACACACAGCTTGTCCAGTCTGGCACCATGCCCAATATTACCCCCCCCCAGCACTGAGCTGTGGAGTAGAGACAGTTACTCCAACAAAAGCAGGATTAATACCTTCGATTTCAGAAGAAACAGTGAATGAGCAGGTGTCCCAATACTTTTGTCAATATAGTGTATGTCAAGAAGTGAGAAATGACTGAATTTTAAAGAATCAGAGTCGAGTCATACTGAATCATCGTGAGGTCACATGCCTTTTGTTCAGTAATTTGAATATTTAATTAGCCCTTAATGGTCGGATACTGTATTACGTTGTGGTATGCAGTGTTTTTTGGGGGGGGGTTGGATCATGTCCAAACACAAATGACCATGAAATTCAGTGGACGATGAAATATTCAGACTCTGATTCTGATTCCCTCCTCTTTCTTCTCCTGGCCTACTAAACCGTAGTTATTTAAAGACTATTATCCGCACGTAATCTCAGTCAAGCTGTGCTTTTGATATGACTGTGTGTGTGCCTGTGTGTGTGTGTGTTAGTGTGGTTCTGTCTGTCTGTGTGAGTGTGTGTCTCTGTGTGTTATTGGCAGATTGAAGCTGGCGCTGTAGTCCAGCAGCTGTGGTGTGAGGGGTCCAGGGAGTCTCTGGGGGTTTATGGCCATGCTGGAGCAGAGAGCAGGGAGGATTTGAGTGTGTGTGTATGTGTATGTGTATGTGTGTGTGTGTGGGTGTGTGTGTGTGTGTGTGTGATTGTGTGTGGGAGAGAGCCAGGCTGACCTCTCCAGCCCTCAAAGCCCACTTAGACAAGGAGTTTCTCTCAGTCTCTCTCTCTCTCTCTCTCTTTTATCCTCGTTCTCTCTTCACTAACCTCCTCATTCTCCTTCTCTCTTTGTTCATTAAACCACCTGGTGGATCCTGCAGTTCTGGGCCAAACTGAGGAACCCCAGCAAAGTGTATGAAGCGTTTCTCAGAGCAGTGAGTGTGTGTCTGCTTATGAAAACAGTGGGTAGTAAAAATATACACACATAAATATAAATGTGGAAAATTGAGTTTATTCAGTGTTTGTTCAGAATTATTCAGAGTGGATTCTGAATTCTTCATCTGAATAACTAATTGTGGAAACTGAGTAATTCATAGTGGATACAGAATAATTCATAGTGGGTACTAAATTCTACATAGTAGATACTAAACAGCACACAATACATACTGACTATAGTGGTTACAGAATCATTCATAGTGGATACTGAATAATTCAAAGTAGATACTGAATAATTCAAAGTAGATACTGAATAATTCATAGTGGATACGGAATAATTCATAGTAGATACTAAATACCTCTTAATACATACTGACTATAGGGGATACTGAATAATTCATAGTGGATACCGAATAATTCAAAGTAGATACTGAATAATTCATAGTGGATACTGAGTAATTTAAAGTAGATACTGAAAAATTCATAGTGGATATTGAATAATTCATAGATGATACTGAATAATTCATAGTGGATACTGAATAATTCATAGATGATACTGAATAATTCATAGTGGATACAGAATAATTCATTGTAGAAACGGAATCATTCATACTGGATACTAAAAATGTCATCTTATTAAGTCATAGTAGATACAGAATAACTCATAGTGGATACTGAATTCTACATAGTTCTATATACAGTTCTATATATACTAAACAGTTCATAATAGATACTGACTGATTCATAGTAGACTGCTAATAGTCTTTTCACCACTATATATTATTAATAATAATAATAATAATAATAATAGTAATAGTAATATCAGCATTTCATGTCTTCATGTTTTCTCAGGTCCATTGTCTCTTTACAGAAATTGTAATAACAGTGAACTCTGCAGCCGTTCCCTTACTGGTGTGTCTGGGACGTCCCGGCTGTAGCCTCTGTCTGCCCTCTTCAGCCCCTGTGTGTTCTCCTGCTGCCTCTCTTTCAGCTGCTCTGAATGCTCAGGCTGAGTTCACACTCATATCTGCTGTAGTCTGGAATTCTGACACAGTAGGAATTCCACAGAAAAATGCTATTCAGCTCCAGTTTTCCCAGACAGTTGTACAACTAGTCTGACAACGTGTGTGTGTGTGTGTGTGTGTGTAAGTGTGTGGTGTTTATAACATCAGCATATGAAAGCTGTCCAGCGTAAGGCTTTTGTTTGTGTGTTTTTGTGTTTGTACTGTGCCACTGTGCCCCAGCAACTCCTGCTGTGTGTGTGTGTGTGTGTGGTTTGTTAAAGAAGTGTGAGTGTGTGTTTTAGACTGAGACTGAGCTTGGCTGTGTGTAACAATCAACTGGTGTCAGTATATATATATATATATATATATATATATATATATATATATATATATATATATATATATATATATATAATTTGTATATGGACAAAAGTATTGGGACACGTCATTCCTTTACGTTTATTCTGCTTCTGTTGGAGTAACCGTCTCTACTGTCCAGAGAAGAAGACTTTCTACTAGATTTTGGAGGAGGAGCATTGCTGTGCGGATTTGATTGCATTCAGCCCATCTCTTCCGCTGCTCCACAGCTCAATGCTGGGGGGCTTTATACCCCTCTACTAGCCCACGCCTGGCATTATTAGGCAGCATGGTGGCAATAGGTTCATCTAGTTGATCTGCTCCAGATAGTCCTATTCTATTGGCAGTACTTCTTCTCTACAGGGACTAGACAAGTTGCGTCTGAGTATCAGCAAAGGGTGCGACTTAAAGTAGCTGAATGCATTCATTAGAAGGGGTGTCCACAGACTTTTGGACATGTAGTGTTTGTATATGGTAGTAATGGAGCAGTGTGATGTCATTCTCGTCTCTCCTCCTGTTACTCTCAGTAGTTGTGTTATAATGACTCTGTGCTGTTACCTCACCCCCTTTCAGAAGGGGTTCCAGCGGCCTGATCGATCAAACACACACACACACACACTTACACACATCCTCCAGCCCCAAACAAATGGCTCTCCCAGCCAACACATCAGCGTCACACAGAGCCCAAATGAAGACGGATTCTCTCTAACTGAGTTTTGGATGAACCCGAGTGATCGAGGGAGGGAACTGATCCATAATTCCGTCATTACGACCCGGAGAAGAGCCGCACTTTTCCTGCTCAACGCGGAGCACTATTCGATTTACAATGATTCACTACACACTCGCGCTGATGGGACTGGCGGAAGTGAGTGAAGGAACTCGGAGACGAGTATAATATCACTCATTCTCCACCCCATCACACACACACTCACACTCACACACACACTCAAACAAAGGCCCGCTGCTATATTTCTGCTCCAGTAGCCGGTATGAATTATACCAATGCTTCAGAGTCGGTAGCGTTTAACAGCCCCTTCAGCTCAGACAGATCCGCGGCTCAGTCGGGCCGGGGCGTAGGAGCCCGTATAGCGGAGCTGTGCTCCCTCTCGTCCTTCAGTACGTGTGGTGTGAGCTTATACACACTCCGTTTCTGCTGGCTGTGTGTGTGTGTGAAGTTTTCTGACTGAATGTGAAGAAGGTTAAGGATGTGTGTGTGTGTGTATATGAGGGGAGGGGGGTGGCTCCTAAAGATGGGGAAAGATGGAGGAAAGGTGAGTGAGAGAGGGGGAGAGACAGAGAGAGAGAGAGAGAGAGAGAGAGAGAGAGTGTATTTGGTCGCCCAGTATTGGTGTTTTGTTGGGGGCGGGATTCTGGTGATGAAGTTCAGACTGAGCTTTGCTCTCGTATGGTGTGTGTATTGATCAGTCTCTTACACACACACACACACACACACACACTCTCTCGTACGCCCTTCAAGGCACAACTCACGGTACTCAATACACACTTAAATATTTAAACCGTAATAATTATTAACACCACTTCTAATGAATCACGATCACACACACACACACACACACACACCTCATTGTTTAATTTATTCTCTCTATAAATCCATAGCAGTGCAGTTCACAGTCCAGTTCAACTCTCCTGCTGCTGCTTCTGCTGCTGGCTCACACAAACATGAATGAATTAATGAATGATTCAATGAATGAATGAACGATTCAATGACCGAACAAATTAATAAATTGATGAATGAATCAATGAATGAATAGATGAATGAATGATTGGACAAATCTATCAATGAATGAATGAATCAATGAATGAATAGACAAATCTATCAATGAATGAATGAATCAATTAATGAATGGATGAATCGATGAATCAATAATTGTTCAACAGACAAATGAATGAATGAATGAATCAATTAATGAATGGATGAATCAATGAATCAATAATTGTTCAACAGACAAATGAATGAACGAATGAATGGATAATTCTATGAATATATGAATGAACAAATACGTGAATGAATGAATGAATAAATGAAGCAATCAAAATACAAATGAATGAGCAAGTGAATGGTTAAATTAATTGAATCAACAGATGAACAAAAGTATGAATGAATGAATAAACAAATGATGACATAAATAATGTATGAGTGTGTGAATCAATGTATGAACAAGTGAATGGTTAATTAGACTAATAATAAAATGGAAATGAATGGAAAAAATAGTTGAATTAATAAATAAATGAATGAAAAAACAAACACATGGATAAAAGAATGGATGAATGAACTACTGAACTAATGAATCAGTGGATAAATGAAGGAATGAACTACTGAACTAATGAATGAGTGAATGTCTGCATTCTGAACTCTCTGAGAGACGTCTCTCTCAGGGTTGTGTGTTTAACCAAGAATGAAAGAATGTGTACATTGCAAGCGTAATGTCCTCTTTGCCCGTACCACACACACACACACACACACACACACACACTCACACTGACACACTCACAGGAAGCCGTCTGTCAGCACCCTCATGACTCTAGCAGGGAAAAACACACACCTCTGCCCAGACGGTGATGTATCCCGTTGGGTGCTCTGAACAGAGTGTGTATCTGATCCCACAGATTTCCAGCCGAGATATGGAGCACAGAGTGTGTGTAGGTGTGTGTTAGTGTGTGTAGGTGTGTGTTGGTGTGTGTTATCTGGAGTCTACAGGGTGTGTAGACACAGCTGCTGAGAGTGATTCAACTACCAGGAGCCTGGATCAGTATTAATCATAGTGTAGACACCTCTCTCTCTCTCTCTCTCTCTCTCTCTCCTACTCCCTCTCTCTCTCTCTCTCTCTCTCTCTCCCTTCTACTAAGAGCTTCATTTCATACACGGTCTGTCGGGCAAGAGAGGTAGGGCGAGACAGTAAAGGCGTTGCTCCGGTCCAAGAGAAATAAACACTCTTGGGCTCTCAGGTATTCAGACCACAGATACTGTGTGTGTGTATCTGTGTGTGTGTGTGTGTGTGTGTGGTGATTAGTTGGTGACTGATGTCAGAAACAGGAGAGTTGTGTGTGTGTGTGTTTGTGTGTGCCCTTATATACTATATACTATATTATATGTATATAGTAGAATGCTGTAATACGCAAATGAGCCCTCTAACCAATCACAGCGGGTGTCCTGACCAATCAGAGCTCCTGCTGAGGGTCTGTGTTTTGATGAATGATGGTTTTAATGGAATCCAGCAGAAGTACGGTGTGTAGGGTGGAAGGCAGGAGGCAGGAAGTATAGATGATTTATTACAGTGTTATTACACTCTGTACAGTCTACTGTCTGTTGACTATTTGTGTGTGTGTGTGTGTGTGTGTGTGTGCGCTTTCTCAGTGTATCATCATCATCATCATCCTCATTATCATCATCATCTACCTACACACTCCTCACACTCACTCACTGTTATTAACACCGATCCACCTCTATATATATACACAAACACACTTAAGGCTGTTATAAGCAGGGGTTATAAGCATGTTATTAGTATCATCCTCATCATCCTCATCATCCTCATTAATCTCATCAGCCTCATCACATGGTGTGCTACTACGCTGTATTCAGTTATGATCAGTTGTTATAAGCATTATTAGCATCATCATCATCATCATCATATACTTCTATACACTCAATCTACTCTACACATTCATCTTCATCATTACTACCATCATCATCATCATCACTTCCATCTACCTCTCTGTATATTCTAGGGTGTTATAAGCCTTATAAGTTGTTATAAGTGTGTTATTAACATTACAATCATAAGCATCATTATTATGGCCTTCTCTACACACACCAGGCTGTTATTAGCAGCGAAACACACACACACACACACACACACACACACACACACAGAATATGCTTATAACAGTTTGGAGTGTGTGAAGGAATAGATGATGATGATGATAATGATGATGATGAAGATGATATATACATTGCAAATATTTTGTGTGTGTGTGTGTGTGTGTGTGTGTGTGTGTGTAGCTGAGTGCTGATGGGGCAGGCTGGCATGCAACAGTTTTTTAAGGAGTGAGGAAGGGGAGGAATAACAATAGGGAGAGAAAGAGAGAGCGGGCGAGAGAGGGAGGAAATGAGTTTGAAAAAAACAGCAGCAACAGCAAGATTACACACAGCCTGCTACATTTTAGATTAGTCACACACACACACACACACACACACACACACACACACACACATTTAATTTCCCCCCTCTCTCCCCAGACTCACAGGTATTTACCGTCTCTCTCTCTCACTCTCGCACACACACACACACACACACCTGTGGACAGTGTGTGGAGAGAGCCTCTTTAACACCCTCAGACTTCCTTCCTTTCTCCATAGAAGCAACTCAGGCTGGCTGTGGAGGAGCTTTATGTAACCCCTGAATGACCTGACGTCCTCCTGCCCAGCCCGGGACGGTCCAGCTTTAGGGACAGTCACACTGATGGTTGGCCAACTGGTCAAACTGGTTGGTCAGCATAAGGTGTTTTGTTGTCAGTTGAGTTTGATGGTTTAACTGGTCTATGACCAACCTGACCAAGCAAGTCAGCAGCATGGTTGAGCAGCATGACTAAGGTGGTTGACCAGCTTGACCAACCTGACCAAGCAAGTCAACCAGTAGGACTAAGCTGGTTGGTTGACCAGTATTATCAAATTGACCAAACTGGTTGACCAGCCAGTCCATTGAACTCCAGCAAAAATCAACCAGTTTTACCAGCTTGCTCACCAGCATAGATCAGGTATGGTACCAGCAGGCTCATGAATCCTGTTCTATTGGCAGTACTTCTCTACAGTGTGTGTGTGTGTGTGTGTGTGTGTGTGTGTGTGTGTGCATTTGCACATCTGTGTAAGCGAGGGTGCTCCTAAAAGCAGCTAAATTCATTCATTAGAAAGGGTGTCCACAAACATTTGGACATATAGAAACATGGTTCTTCATGGAACCAGTGGCATGAGGAGAAAGCTTGGTGCTTCTCTGAAGCATCCCTTCCTCTCTCTCTCTCTCTCTCTCTCTCTCTCTCTCTCTCTCGAACACACTCTCACACGTGGGTCCTTGTGGCAGGGGAACGGACTAATGGAGCTGTGGTGGTGGTGGTGGTGGTGTGTGTGTTCCCTGTGGGCCTCAGGATAATTGTGTTTCAGTCTGAGAGACACTCCTTCCACCCCAGCAGCTCTGTGGAAATAAAACCTGCAGTAATTAAAAGGAATTCATTTGTTGTTTTTGTCCCTCGCTCTCGCGCCCATACTCTCTCTCACTCTCTCTCGCGCACTCGCGCTCTCTCTCGCTATCATTGCCTTATTTCTTATCTCTATCTAAAGGCCTATTAGGACAGGGCTAATTGTTCACAAGCTCCTGGGGTAATACTCTCTCTCTTTGACCCCGTTCACACCTGGTCACATCCTGAGTCAGGAGGACTCAGAGCGGTTCAGCGGACTAAGGTTCGAACTCTGGGTCATGCTGCCTGCCATCAGCAGCCGGAGCCTGAGGGAGCACAATTGGCCTTGCTCTCTCCATGTGGGTAGATGACTCTCTACGCATCACTTCAGTGGCGTCTGCTAGTCGGTGCTTTAGAGCTGGGTACCCGGCGCTTTCCTCCGAGTGCATTGGTTGCCTGGTTACGTTGATCAGTGGCAGTTGGAAAAGAGGTGGTGGCTGGTTGGGTATGGGAGGAGGCATGTGTCAGCCTTCACTTTCTCAGTTCCTCCCAGTAGACAACAAAACCCCTCCCAGTACAAACAAAACTCCTCCCAGTACAAACAAAACTCCTCCCAGTACAAACAAAACCCCTCCCAGTACAAACAAAACTCCTCCCAGTACAAACAAAACCCCTCCCAGTACAAACAAAACCCCTCCCAGTACAAACAAAACTCCTCCCAGTACAAACGAAACTCCTCCCAGTACACACAAAACTCCTCCCAGTACAAACGAAACTCCTCCCAGTACACACAAAACTCCTCCCAGTACAAACGAAACTCCTCCCAGTACAAACAAAGCTCCACCCAGTACAGCCAAAGCTGCAGTAATAATTGACACACAATGAGTGAATTTGCATATTCCGTCCCACACAGCAATCGGATTTCAGTCCGACTGACCGGATTTGGCTAAAATCAGGATACCGTCCATATGCAGGCCACATGAAGTGCCTGGGTGTAAACGGGGT
>NC_132881.1:47923289-47930789 GCF_030463535.1 Salminus brasiliensis
CCTCGAATTCAAACCCCAAACTTACCGGCAGCTCCCACAACTCACACTCCACTTAGGCTTCATTAAGAGTGTGTGCGAGTGTGTGTGTGTGAGTGAGTGTGTATGTATCTATGTGTGTGTCCTGCTATTGATCAACGATCGGGAAGCACTACAGCAGCCTGTTATGTTGAGCGATCGCTGACGTCCTGAGGTGCCGTGGGTGATCGCCATGGAGACAGGGTGGGAGAGAGAGACGGAGGGGCAAGAGATAGAGAGAGGGAGGGGGAGAGAGTGAAAGGTACGGGGAGGGGAATGGAATTAAAAGAGAAAAAGGGGAGAGATGAGAGCGCGAGAGCAAGAGACAGAAGAGAGAGAGTGAGATACAGAGAGAAAAAAGTGAAAGTGAGAGAGAGAATAAAAGAGAGAGAGAGAAAATAAAAGAGTGAGGGAGAGAGAGTGAGATACAGAGAGAGAGAAAAAAGTTAAAGTGAGAGAGAATAAAAGAGAGAGAGAGATACAGGGGAATGGAATTAAAGAGAAAAGGGGGAGAGATGAGAGCACGAGAGCAAGAGACCGAAAAGAGAGAGAGTGAGGGAGAGAGAGAGAGAGTGAGGGAGAGAGAGAGAGAGAGAGAGAGAGAGAGAGTGAGGGAGAGAGAGAGAGAGTGAGGGAGAGAGAGAGAGAGAGAGAGAGAGAGAGAGAGAGAGAGAGAGAGAGAGAGAGAGAGAATAAAAGAGAGAGAGATACAGGAGAATGGAATTAAAGAGAAAAAGGGGAGAGATGAGAGCGCGAGAGCAAGAGACAGAAGAGAGAGAGTGAGGGAGAGAGAGAGATACAGAGAGAAAAAAGTGAAAGTGAGAGAGAGAATAAAAGAGAGAGAGAGAAAATAAAAGAGTGAGGGAGAGAGAATAAAAGAGAGAGAGAGAGAATAAAAGAGAGAGAGAGATACAGGGGAATGGAATTAAAGATAAAAAGGGGAGAGCAAGAGACCGAAAAAAAGCATGAGAGCAAGAGACCGAAAAGAGAGAGAGTGAGGGAGAGAGAGAGAGTGAGGGAGAGAGAGAGAGAACAAAAGAAAGAGAGAGAGAGACAGAGAGAGAGAGAGAGAGAGAATAAAAGAGAGAGAATAAAAGAGAGAGAGAGAGAATAAAAGAGAGAAAGTGAGATACAGAGAGAGAAAAAGTTAAAGTGAGAGAGAATAAAAGAGAGAGAGAGATACAGGGGAATGGAATTAAAGAGAAAAAGGGGAGAGATGAGAGCGCGAGAGCAAGAGACCGAAAAGAGAGAGAGTGAGGGAGAGAGAGAGAGAGAGTGAGATACAGAGAGAAAAAAGTGAAAGTGTGAGAAAATGAGAGCGAGAGAGATATTTGTGACTGTAATAGACTGAGAGTAAAGGTCTGGTCAGATTGCTGACTCCATATTAATCTATTAAAAAAGAGAGAGAGACAGAGAGAGAGAGACATAGGCGTCTGCTGAGCAGTATATTTAGAGTGGACTGTGGGCAGACGCTGTCTGTGCAGTTTCATCATTTCTTTGAAGTGAAAATATCAGAAACGGACTCTGAAACCACCAGCTCAGTTCTGCTGCTTCTGCTGCTCTTCCTCACGCTGTACACATCATCAGTCTGACCGTTCAGATACATCAGTTATATGAATGAATGAATTATGAACAATGAATTAATAATATTAAAAAATCATAATTATGTGTATATATATGCTATGATGCATAGCATAACCCATAACTAGCTGGCTCCCCTCGAGAAAAAAGTCCTGGTCCACTCAAGAGACCCCAGAGACCACTGCTCCAGTCACGCTATATGTACAAAAGTATTGGGACACACACACACACAGCTTGTCTAGAGTGGAAGAACTGTATTCTCTATGATGGTGGTGGAGCTCCATCCAGTACTTTTGTGATGAGTTGGGGATGATGAGGTGGGATGGTGGGATCACCATCATCATCCTGACCTCACTAACTAACTAGCACTCTTCACCGATTGCAATCAACTCCTCACAGCAATGCTCCTCCGAAATCTAGTCTCCAGATTTCAGAAGAAACAATGAATGAGCAGGTGTCCAAATATTTTTGTCCGTACATTGTATCCGTATCAGTTAGAAGGTCAGGGTCAGACTGCAGGGTCAGCTACACTCAAGGGCCCAACAGTGGCAGCTGAGTGGACCTGGGTGTCGATCTGCTGAACTGAACTGCCCCTTAAACATGTAGGACCTGGTGAGATCAAATTCTGGTCAAATTCTGTGTAACCCAGTCTAGCGCTGCCGAATCTCTGTGTCTGTTAAATCAGCTGGCGTCTGACCGGATCTGTCGGTCCACCCCTCAGGCCTGCGGGTCGTACCAACGTCCATACACACACAAACACAAACAGCGCTACTTTTAGATGCACCGGGCGTGAAAGTAGCAATTTTGCAGAGCACAAATTTGCGCTAACATTTACCAGAGATGTCCAAACCCTGCTGCTCCAACACCTCACCTGAAGCTCGAATTTACACAATGACACACTGAAGGGCACACTGCTGTTTATTAAAATGGGCCGAAATGGACAATGCTCACTTTTAAGATGCCTGCTGCTGCTGCTGCTGTCTGTAGGTGCCTGAGAGGCTTCGGCCCATGTTTAAAGATAAGCGTGACTCCTACAGGGTCAGAAACCCAGAAGACCCCCATTAGCAAGTCTATTAATAGAGCTTACTGGACACCTACTGGGTCGGCCCGTGTATCGTGACTTAGCTTAGATGTGCTACATGCTTCTTTTCTGTCCCAGACAGAGCCTTGGAGCCAGTAATAATGGTATGTTAATGGTATGACTGCACCCATCTACACCTGTCCAAATGTTTGTGGACACCCCTTCTAATGAATACATTTAACTACATCTGCACAGACGTACAGCCAATAGAATAGGACTGTCTGGGGCAGATAAACTAGGTGAACCTATTGGCACCGTGTCTAATAAAGCGGGGCGTGGCCTGTTGAGGCGTGCAAAGCCCCCCAGCATTGAGCTGTGGAGCAGTGGACGAACTGTGTTCTCTGGAGTGATGGATCCAGTACCTTTCGAATGGGATGAGTAGGGAGTCTGTGTCGCTAAATGCCATCAAATCCTGACAGCAATGTTCCTCCACAATCTAGTCTTCAGATTTCAGAAGAAACGATGAATGAGCAGGTGTCCAAATAGTTTTGTCCGTATAGTGTATCCGTATCGGTTAGAAGGTCAGGGTCAGAGCGCAGGGTCAGCTACGCTCAAGGGCCCAACAGTGGCAGCTGAGCGGACCTGGGTGTCGATCTGCTGAGCCAGAGCTGCCCCTTTACCATGTAGGACCTGGTGAGACAGTTACTCCAACAAAAGCAGGACAAAGCTTTTTAATACCCTTGATTTCAGAAGAATCAAGGAATAAATAAGCAGGTGTCCCAATACTTTTGTCCATATTGTGCAATTTAAGGATTTTAAAATATATGCCATTCACTAATCAGTCCATACACTAGTCATATTTTTTAATGTGAGCGTTTAAAGGCACCAGGCTGATTGGTGGGGTAGAGGCTTAGCTATATTAGCCTCCAGTGTAAAACTTCAGAAATGAGCTTCAGATGCCAAGCGTGTCTCGTCTGATCGGCTGCGTTGTGAAGACAAAGTGAATCACGGCTCCTTCTTCAGGCCTCTGTAGGCCTCTACTTCTGTCGGTTCTTTGTAGTATTCTCTCCGGCTCCGTCTTTCAAGGACAGTAGTTCTTTGGGAGCGTCATTAATGAAGCAGGGAAGGAGACAATGGGTCTACGTTCGCTCCAGAGCCGTGAATCGCGGCAGAGCGAGCTGAGTGATGAGCTGAGAAACTAAAGCACAAATTGCTTCATTCCAGGGGTCAGCAAGGTCAGATGCTTTCAAGGTCCCAAACAACAAATATATACACGAAAGAAACAGAAATAAACACGAAAATATCAACCATGTATAAGTGATTTCTCCCAATGTCCCAATATACACTATATTGACAAAAGTATTGGGACACCTGCTCATTCATTACTTCTTCCAAAATGAAGATTTTATGAAAAAGAGTTGATCCTGCTTTTGTTGGATTAACTGTCTTTACTGTCCAGGGACAAGAAGACTTTCTACTAGATTGTAAGAATACTAGAGCATTGCTGTGAGGATTTGATTGCATTCATTGATAAGAGTGTTGTTAGTGAGGTCAGGATGTTGGAGGATGATCATCCCATCCCCATCCCCCCCAACTCCCCAACTCAAAAGTATGGGATGGATCACCATCACCATTTCAGAGCTCCTCTGCTCCACAGCTCAATGCCGCTGGGGGGCTTCATACCCCTCTAGCCCACGCCTGGCATTATTAGGCAGCATGGAGCCAATAGGGTCATCTAGTTTATCTACCTTTTCTATTGGCAGTACTTCTCTACAGGGACTAGACAAGCTGTGTGTGCATTCAGCCAAATGCATTTGTTAGAAAGGGGTGTCCATGAACTTTTGGACATGTAGTGTATTTCTTTGCTCCTCTCAAAAAGTGCAGGTGCTGATATTAGTTGAATCCCATTATGGAAAAGTGCAAGAAATTCCTGGAGAGTTCGGCCACCTCACCCAGGAGCTCAAACTTTATAATGAGCGTTCTCACACACTTTCGGTGGTCCATAACCCAGTTTAAGCTGCTTTTAACATCTGTTCAGGTGGATCCATTAGGTAGAGGTTTCTGGGACACACTCTGGCAGTAAGGCGTCTTGGTTGTCACCATGCCAACATCAACTATAGGTCAACTGAAGGCAATGTAACCTGTTTATAGACAAACAAACAGAGGATAAATCAAAGAATGTCACCATGTAAAACTCTATATAACATTAGAATGAACCCAAATACACAAAGCCAGTGGTCAGTGAGTGTCTACCTGTAATTAACTCTATATAACATTAGAATGAACCCAAATAAACATAAAGTCAGTGGTCAGTGAGAGTGTCTACCTGTAATTAACTCTATATAACATTAGAATAAACCCAAATAAACATAAAGTCAGTGGTCAGTGAGAGTGTCTACCTGTAATTAACTCTATATAACATTAGAATAAACCTAAGTAAATGTTGTTTTGTCTGAATTGTTGACGTCTAACTGCTATTAGAGTTTTTAGATACACTCGATTTGAGGTAGGACTTCATGTATAATCTTCAGATGTTAGCAGAAAGCTATCAAGCTAAGTTTTAAACATTTTCTGCAGGCGTGAAGTTTCTTAAATGAGTTTTCTGACGCGGCCGGCGGTTTAGGCTGAAGTCCGCTGGACCGGCTGCATGTATAATCGACTCGTTAGGCGAAAATGAACGCGCCGCTTTCCGTTTTTTTGAGAGAGTGAGCAAGTGTGTGTGTTTGCTGTCTGTTACAGCAGTGTTGCGTGGACCAGTAATCCACACCAGAAATCCCGTTATTGTCCATAGGCGGATTTTACTCACTCACTCACACACACACACACACACACTCATACACACACTGCTGATATGTGAAGGAGGACAGTAGTACCCCTTTGTTAGGTGCTGCGAGTGGTTTGTCATTTAAAGTTGAGTGCAGGGTTCTGCTCAACTGTCCTCATTAAAAAGTGTGTGCATGTTTGTGTGTGTGTGTGTGTGTGTGTGTGCAGTTGTGTGACAGAGGGAGCTATCTGGGTGTGTGTTTGTAATAAGGTGCAAGAAAAAGTGTGTGTGTGTGTGGGGGGGGGCGTAATAGTGAAAGGGAAAGGACGAGTGTGTGTAAATGTGAGGCTCAAACATTTGTTCAGCCATGAGAAATACACCCTGGCTTCTCCCAATTAAAAACACATCACGGCCCGAAAGCTCCATCATCCGTAATCTTCACACTGTGATTATTCCACTTTTTAGAAAACATGAGGTGTGTTTGCAGATTAACTCGCTCATTAGGCTCTGAGTGATCACTTAGGCCCAACCAAATGAGCCTCTCATCAGATTATGTCTAATGATCGCTTAGGTCTAACAAAATCCAGCAGAATTCAGAGTATTTAATATTTACATATTATTTGCTGCTGGCTCTGGGTGATCACGTAAGTCCAACAAAAGCACCCTTTACTCAGATTATGAAATAAACAGCTCTACAGACTAAGGCGTAACTTACTTATTGGGCTCTGAGTGGTCACCTAGGTCCAACAAAATCCAGATTACCTCTAAAGATCACTTAGGTCCAACAAAATCCTGCAGAATTCCGATTATTTAAGGGGTGAGAATCTAATCGTATCACCTAGGTCCAACAAAATGAGCCTCTCCTCAGATTAACTTTAATGATCACTCGGGTCCAGCAAAATCAGGGGAGTGTGCTTAGAGGAAAGCTCACTCCTTAGGCTGTGAGTGATCACCTAGGTCCAACAAATGCACCCACTACTTGGATTATTTCCTAAACAGCTGTCCAGGTAAACACTCATTTCTCTAACCCTGGCCAAGACATAACAAAACTAAGCTTACCCATTAAGCATGAGAGATCGCATAGGTCCAACAAGAGCGCCTTCTACTTGGATTTTGGGCCCATTTCTGCTTCCTTAACCAAGACAATGCACAACTAAACACATTCATTAGGCTATGAGCGATCACCTAGGTCCACTAGAAGACATACTCATTCTGTTCAGATCAGGTAAAATGATCATGTTGGTTCAGCAGAATCTCTCAGAATTCAGATTATTCACTAGAAGGCAGGCCTCCAGACCCAGATTACATCCCATTGAAATTCATCACCACCCCAAATCTACATCATTTATACTCTTTAGTGCTGTAAAACAGGGGACCTGTTAAGACAGGAGGGTGTGCCTAGAGCTGAACTCACTCATTAGGCCATAAGTGATCACCTAGGTCCAACAAAAGCACCCACTACTTGGATTATTTATTAAACAGCTCTCTGTTACCACGATCAAGACATTGCAAAACTAAACTCACGCATTAGGCTATGTGTGATCACCTAGGTCCAATAAAAGTTTTTTTTTTTCAGATTAAATAAAATGATTATGTAGGTCCAACAAAATCGTTCGGAATTCAGATTATTATTCACGAGATGATAGGCCTCCAGACCAAAACCTCTTTCATCAAGAGCTGAATTGCTCATTAGGCCGTGAATGATCACCTAGGTCCAACAAAAGCACCCACTACTTGGATTATTTATTAAACAGCTGTCCAGACTAAACCTCTTCTCTCTTTCCCCGACCAAGACATTACAAAACTTAACTCACCCATTAGGCATGAGAGATCGCATAGGTCCAACAAGAGCGCCCTCTCTTCACATCATTTACTCCTCAGCAGCCCTCCAGATACAAATTTTTCTTCTTTTTTCAGACCAAAGCAATTTAAAATTCAACTAAAGAGAGCAGTTTTCAGCTCTGTTTAACTGTAATTATTCCAACTGCTGGACAGCTAGTGATGCAACTCAGGGGTTCTGTTGGACACAAAGTGTGTTTAGTTATTAACTTGCTCATTAAAGCCATGAGTGATCACTTAGGTCCAACAAAAACACGCTCTCTTCAGTTTATTTACTTGA
>NC_132881.1:47935789-47938289 GCF_030463535.1 Salminus brasiliensis
ACTGTTTTCCTTCTCCTTGGATTCCTAAAGCTCTTTTCCCCGCCGAGCTCCACTGAGTCGGGTCACACAGATGTGGAGGACATGTTGGTAGTGCTGTAGCCCAGTGTAGGAGGGAGGCTGTAAACCGGCGAGCGCTCTGTTCAGAGCTGACTGTGATGATGCTCCACACTGTACCATACCAACCAGGGACCAGCCACGGCATGTCCCAGTGGTGGGACCAGACAAAGGGTTAAACAAGTTAAACGGGATAAACACACACACACACACACACACACACACACACACACACACTCACAGTCTGAATGGACCAGGCCAGACCAGGGCAGCTAGATCTGATAGGGTTATAGGGTGCATTTGCATGGGCTTAATGATTCCTGGATGACACGCTCACTCACTCACTCTCTCACTCACTCACTGGTTCTGTGCTTAATGCACTCACCCTCTCTCTCCGAGGCCCGCTCTCTCTCAATGAATGGGAGCGTAAACACACCCCGCCTTGGCTTCGCTCCTTTTGTTTTGCTCTATAGACTCGTCTCGGAACGCCATGTCTGTAATTGATTGGACGACGTCGCGATTTTTACAATAATACGCTCCGGCCTTTTCAGCCGCTCTGGCCGCCGAGCTCATCCTTTACAGACATAAGGAACTTTAAGAGGAGGTAAGAGGCTTAGAGTTTAGTGAAAGCTCATTTAGGCCTCCTCTTACCCACAGCGTCAATGGATCATTAACGTCCAGTTCACCGGAGGGCCAGAGTGTCTTAATTAGCCCGCTAGCCATCTGGATTACTCTAAAAGTCAATAGCGCCTGGCGTTAAGCGCTGGTTTTATGACACCTCCTGTGTGAACTTCCAGTTTCAGCTGGTGTAGGACTCTCTCTGGGGTCCAGATGATTTGTTTTTGGTCAGTTTGCAGTACCTTAACGTTACGAGTGGGTGGTCCAGGGGCATCACAATCGTTAATGAATGAGATCAAGACTGGGTACCACTTTATATTAAAGCCACTCTTATAAATGTCTTGTAAATGCTGCAAAAATGTGTTATTAATTAGGTTACAAATCCTAAAATACTGTACACTATATGGACAAAAGTATTGGGACACCTGCTCTTTCACTGCGTCTTCCTGAATCAAGGTTATTAAAAAAAATAGGATCCTGCTTTAGTTGAAGTAACTGTCTCTACTATCCAGGGAGGAAAGCTTTCTACTAGATTTTGGAGCAGCATTGCTGTGAGGATTTGATTGTGTTCAGTGACAAGAGTGTTCATAAGGTCAGGATGTTGGATGTTGATCACCATCCCACTACCTCGTCCCCAATTTCCCAACTTATCCCAAAAGTATTGGATGGAGCTCCACCATCCATCATTGGACCAAGCGTCACTGGTTCAAATCCAGGGTCATGGTTCCTGCCATCTGCAGCCTGAGCCTGAGGGAGCACAACTGTAATGTTGGCTGGCTCTGAGCACCTCAGAGCTGAGTACCCAGTGCTTTCCTCAGACCGTGTTGGCTGCCTGGTGATGTTGCATTGGTGGTGGCACTGGTTGCACATGTGCCGGAGGAGGCATGTGTCAGTCCTCACCCTCCCAGAGTGCTAATGGGTGGGTTGGGTAATTGTCAGTCTGACTTTGGGGAGGAAATTTGGTACAAATATGAGTGGTCTTATAAGGCGGTACCCAAAAATGACTCGTCAGCTCAAAGATACTTAACACATGAAATTAATTACATACAAAGTTGTTCAAATCCAGCCAGTTTTCTCTGAAATGTCTGTAGGACTGCCAGACAACTGTCAAAGCCTCGTCATTGGGAGCGAAGCCAACCACCTTACTGCCAAAAGAGCACAAAACAACAGTGCAGTGTTGTTTAATTTAGAGGGACGGTCCAGACGGAGTTACAACGTACCCATTACTACAGCTCCTACCTTCCATAGCTGTATTGCAATAGTCAGGGACAGGGACAGGGACGAGTCTAGACGATATGTCCTCAGTCTTCTGTATGTCTTAATTGACGGTGGGCCAATCTGAGCCACACCACACTGCACCACAGGCAGGAGTGTCACGGATGTGTCATTAAGGGTTTAGCCCTCTGACAGAAACTCGAGGGGGTCGGGTAGGCGAGGCGTGGTTTGCCGCCGTTTCTTCTGGCCCAGCTGTAATCCTCAGTTCTCCGATAAAAACTGAAAAAAGTTCTGCAAGGTGAGACATGACAGGCCGCTGTGTTGTTGACAAATAACCTTTCTGTCTGCTCCTGTCAGGACCTGGGGAATTTGAGCATTGGCTTTCAGCGACTCGCGTACTTCTGAAATGTCAATTTAGCATCTCCAGCACGTTATTGACGACAGGCCGTCTGACATTTCCCCTGTTGCTCGTCTAAAGAAGGAGAGAAATCCCACTTATCATAATGCCAGTGGCTGTGTGTGTGTGTGAGTGTGTGTGTGTGTGTGTGTGAGAGAGTGTGTGTGTGTGTGCTGAAACAAAGATTTCTGCCTTTAAAAAAGAAAAGAGACTGAT
>NC_132881.1:47943289-47978289 GCF_030463535.1 Salminus brasiliensis
TAATATACTGTTGATTTATTACAAAATAATGACAGAAGCAGTGTGACATCATTCTTCCACCAGAGGAAGTGACATCGCTGAGTTCGGGTCACGCTTTTTATTAGAACTTTTATTATTTTATTATGCAGTTTTACCTCTGGAACAGACATCAAATCTATTTTTCATTACTGAAATTACATATTCTACAGAAAATAGATATTGGGTGGGTTGGACTTAATAACTGTTGATAGGGTAAGCACAACAACAAAAAATAATATATATAATAACAAATATATGCATATATTTATTAATCTATATGTATATAATACATATGACATTTTGTTACATTTAAGTACTGTCAAGTATATATATATATATATATATATATATATATATATATATATATATATATATATTAGACAAAATAAGGGACCTCTTGTTATTACATATAGATACTTTGAAGAATTTTGAACCTTGTACTTTTCCTTTGTGTCTTTTCTTGGAAAGCCTCTTTGTTCCAGACTGAAGTGGCATTTGTAGCGTCTAATCTGATTGTAATAGATTGGACGAGGCATCTGTAGTGTTCAATTCCATTTGAATAGATTGCTCTTAGGCCGAGGTCAGCATGTTTTCATGTGTGGTTTGTCCTGTGCTGAGGAAGCGAGGCTGCGCCTGGGATAAAGGCTTCATTTAAATCTTCAAACACCTTTGATCTTCCGTGTTTCGTTAAAAGTGCAGTTCATATCTAAACACTTCTGATGATGTCATGTGGGCTTTAAGGCAGTGTGGTTGATGTGGTGCTGTGGCTTCTCTAGCTTCTCTGCATTAGAGGCTGGAGCTAACCTTGCTGGGATTTGTGTACTATCTGCCTGTTTTGTTGGATTATTTATAGTAAGCCGGGCTTTCTCTTCTCAGACTGACGGTTTGGCTTTGAAGTCATTTCTCTGGGGGATCCGCTGCATTTCTGTTCAAAAGAGCCGCTTCCTGTCGGCCTAATGGCACTCACTGCTCGTCCCGTCGGAGAGTGTGTGTGTGTGTGTGTGTGTGTGTGTGTGTGTGTGTTTGCAGTGGCAGGAGAAAACGTTTTAACTCTGAGGAGTCACTGTCATTCTGCTGTTCATTCATTTTACATAAGTTGATATATGGAGGCCGAGCTGTGAAAACAGCCTTATGTATGAGGCTCAAAATCAGGGTGGCCAATCAGAACAGAGCTTATTTACATATATCAGTGTATATAAACACACAGTAACAGCCTGTTTAATTCAACAAGGCAGGGAGAACGGTCCGTTCTGCTCCATAAACCCACATAAATGGAAGCAGACCTGCAGGCAGGACAGTGTAGGATATGGGCCCTTTAATAGAGCTAAGGGCTGTAGGTGGGACCCAGATGAGTGTGTACTGTATTTCCCCACAGCGTTTGGGATTGTGTGTGTGTGTGTGTGTGTGTAGTCAGGGATTATGGAGCTTGGATACTGCCTGTGGTTTGGCCTGAGAATAGATGTATCTTTGTCTCTTTGTTTGGGTGGTAGCCCATCTTGAGCTCTCGTGTGTGTGTGTGTGTGTGTGTGTGTGTATGTGTGTGTGTATGTGTGTGCCTGTCTTAGTGTGTGTGGGGGGCCCAAAGATTTTCCTTTTGAATTTGACTGTTAAAGCAACAATTTGGCTAAAAGCCAAAACCCCCACAGGAATATATGTATATACACTAAATGGACAAAAGTATTGGGACACATGACCATTGATTGTATATCTGGCTTTTGTTGGAGTAACTGTCTCTACTGTGCAGGGAAGAAAGTTTTCTACTAGATTCTAGTAGATTTTTTTCTACTAGACTAGGAGCATTGCTGTGAGGATTTGATTGCATTCAGCAATAAGAGCATTGTTAGTGAGGTCAGGATGTTGGATGATGATGATCACCACCCTAACTCACCTCATCATCCCCAACTCGCCAAAAGTACTAGATGGAGCTCCACCACCATCATTCCAGAAAACACAGCTCTTCCACTGCTCCACAGCTTCTCAATGCTGGGTCATTATATACCCCTCTACTAGCCCATACCTAGCATTATTAGGCAGCATGGTCACGGCCAATAGATTCATCTAGTTGATCTGCTCCAGAGGGTCCTATTCTATTGGCAGTACTTCTATGCAGGGACTGTATATGTATATATACACTATATATGCCCATTTGTATCTAAAACTATAAGACTATGAGGTATAGCAGCAGGGAAGCCTATACCCACCAATTAGCATGGTGCTAACAGTCAGTCGGTAAATCTGTCAGATTATTGATTGCTTGATATATTTGAGGTCAGTTAGTGGGATATTGGGTAAATTTGTGGATGTATTATTTTAAGAGTAGGATTGGAGTGGGTAGAGCACTACAGCACTGGCACACACTCACACAGAAGAACATGGAAACACCACACACTCACACACTACCTCACACTCCAATACATACTGGTGTGTGTGCTCCTCTTCCGCATGGAGTTTCTGAGAATCGCCCGGTGGCAGGATGTGTTCAGAGTGATCAAATCACAGCAGATCCACTCTCATCTCTGACCCTGTCGCCTACAGCACGAAACCACACACACACACACACACACACACACACACTCTACACTCCCTCCAACCCCTCTCACTCTCATCACTCTGCCTATCTCTACCACTCTCTACCTGTCCTCCACACTGCGGCTAGCGGTGAGTTGGGTTTCAGGAGAGATGGTTAGAGAGCTCTGTACAGAATTACAACATTGCAAGGATTATTATTACTGTTAATTATTAATTAGTACATCATTAATAGAGTAATGTAGAGATGCACAGCGCTGTACAAGGGGTTTTAGGCCCCTTATCACACTATTTAAAGCCCCGTCTCTCAGCAGTGAGAGGGTTTCTAGTGTAGAAGCTCCAGATCTCATCAGAACAGATAAAGCAGCTGAACATGAATCCAGTAAAAAGGAGAAACAAGAGCTTCTCATTCTGAAGAAAGAAAGTAGTGAGATCTTGTGAGCTAGTCTGCCGGGTGGCACAATGGTCTAACTGCCTGCTTATCACAATACACAGTGTTAGACTGCTGCATAGTGTGGATGTGTAGAATTAGTGTATTAGTTAGTAGAAAGTGATCTGTCAAATGAATTATGATAATAATGATAAAGTTTGGCATATATGTGTATTTATGTCTTTATGGGGACCCAGTTTTTCTAGGATGGTGAAGAGTGATGATGCAAAACTGCAGCTTTTATAAGAAAAGGGACAAGAAATAGGCCAAAGCTGGTCTTTTGCTGAGGTTAAGATTAGTGTTGGGTCATAGCCACACACACACACACACACACACACACAGATGAATACACAGTCTTACAGAAGACCATGGAAACACCCTAACCACCCTCTCACACACCAGTACTCACTGAACTTGGTGAATATCCATATATTGCTGTGGGTGACAGAGACAGAATGAGAGACAGAGAGAGAGAGAGAGAGAGAGAGAGAGAGAGATTGCATGGGTGTTTGGGCTACTGGTGGGGTTGGATGGGGGGAGGTTGGCAGTAGGTGCCTGTGTCAACTGGCATCACTATAACCTGTCACTTCACTGAAGGATCAGACAGCGGAGAGAGAGCGTGCGCGAGAGAGAGAGAGGGAGAAAGGACGAGAGAGAGAAAGAGACAGAGGATATCGGAGATGAAAGCGAAGGAGACGACCAAATGCACAGGCCACTAGAAAAGGTCTAAGCTGCGGAAAATGCACCTGTCACACCAGGGAACATCTACCACTGTGACACTGGCATGTGGGTGTGTGTGCTGGTGGCGGCCTGTGTGCGTGTGTGTCATTGTTGTGAAACATAGGGGGCGCTCAAAGCTATAATGCTCTATAAAGTTCATATGATCCACACGCTCATTCTGACAGACTGTAATACACTACAGGAAGCGTAGGGGGCGCTCTATAATGCTCTATGATGTTCATATGATCCACACGCTCATTCTGACAGACTGTAATACACTACAGGAAGAGTAGGGGGCGCTCTGTAATGCTCTATAATGTTCATATGATCCACACGCTTATTCTGACAGACTGTAATACACTACAGGAAGCGTAGGAGGCGATCTTTAATGCCGTAGCAGTAGTAAATATATTCGGTTTCTGAGTTTTTCAACTTCACGTGTGCCTGAACGGCCTTCTGGATCGCCTCGGCCCAGTTTGACCCCTGTGTGTTAGCCTGCTCGGGCCTGGCGCTGTGCTAAACTCCACTGAAAGCATGCTGTATAAATAACACATGGCCGCCTTTTGAGAAGAACTGTTTGGCATGGATCTCCCACTGTTTCATCCCATCTGTGATAGAAGAGTGAAATTTACTTTTTGGCTTATGCAATTGTTCACTCTTTGTCTCTCTCTCTCTCCCTCTCCATCTCTGCCTCTCGACCCTTTTCTGCATAGTAAATTAAATTCAGTGATCAAAGGTTTGACTGGAACCATGTAATCTCTCTTTTTTAATCTGCTGCTAAATTAGAGAACCGCTCTAAAACAGCCAGCTGAGGCATTAGATTGATTGCTCCAGCATCAATGGAGTAGTGTGTGTGTGTGTGTGTGTGTGTGTGTGTGTGTGTGTGTGTGTGTTCTGCCGTGTGTTAATGTGCTTTTGGGTACTAGATAGTGATCGGGATGGTCAATATTTTTGGTTTGGAGCAGAGAGAAAGCTGAATTTTAAAAATGTTCTCACTATAGTGAAACATGCAGCTGCTCAGCGGTGCGTACACCGATCAGCCATAACATTAAAACCAGCCGCACTCGTGCCCTGCTCTGACCCCGTCACAGGAAGGTATCCTGTGGTTCCTGTGTGACACTTTCAGACCTTCCAGCAGGTCTTTTAGGAGGTCCATGAGCATCAGTAAGCCTTGGAAACCCATGGCCCTGTCCCTGGTTCACTGGTTGTACTTCCTTTTGAGCACTTTTGGTGGATACCCAGGCTTGGTAGGTGACCAGTAGGTGGCACAACACATGGAGCTCATAACAGACCATATATATATATATATATATATATATATATATATATATATATATATATATATATTTGCTTCATAGATCCGGTTTAATATGATACTCAGAGACCTTCCTGCTCAAAGCATGCCATGTTCATCCCCTCCAGGCTTTAAATCCCTGTGTAAAGCTCCTCCCCACATTCATTTCCAAACTGTGGAGCCAGAATCACTGCTACTGCAGGAGGCCATAAACTCATACACCTCGTACCAGCATGAAGAGAAGCTCCTATTTTAGCTCTGAATCCTGTATCCCGGTGTGTGTGAGTGTGCTGGAGGCTTAGTAGTAAGCGACGCTTAGCTAACACCTCAGTTGTGCCGGTGGTTTAACTGGGGTTCAGATTGGCTGATGCCAGAAATGAAATGATGTCATATTTTGACCCAAATTGTGAAACAAAATCCAGAGAAATTCATCTTTGCATGGTCTGGTTTCACCCTCAGACTTAAGCGGGTCATTGTTACTGTCCCTTTAAGACTCTGATTGGCACTGATTGGCTGCTCTGTTTTGTGCCCTTAATGGGCGGGGCTACACTACTGTACACAATATATGCAGGAAGGTTTTTCAAGTGAGATTTAATGGTTTAGCTGGTCAACCAGTATAACCAAGCTGGTTGACCAGCCTGGCCATCCTGATCATCCCAAACCAAGCTGGTCTACCAGCATGACCATGGTTGACTAGTATAGACCAACCAGTGTGCCCAGCTTGGTCAGATTGGTCGGGATAATCAGCATGGCCAGGCTGGTCAACAAGCTTGGTTATACTGGTTTCACCCTTAGACTTAAGTGGGTCATTGTTACTGTCCCTTTAAGACTCTGGCTAAGTATAACCAAGCTTGTTGACCAGCCTGGCCATCCTGATCATCCCAAACCAAGCTGGTCCACCAGCATGACCAATCTGACCAAGCTGGGAACACTGGTTGGTCTATACTTGTCAACCAACCTCGATCAGGATGGCCAAGCTAGTCCACCTGCATGACCATGGTTGACTAATATAGACCAACCAGTGTGCCCAGCTTGGTCAGACTGGTCATGCTAAGAGATCAGCTGGTCCAGCAAAGTCAAGTGATGAAATAAGCTGGTGAGTTTAACCAGTTTAACCAGTTGCTCACCATTATAGGGTGTGTTTTATAAGGTGTGCCTGGATGACCAGCTTAGACCACCTGAAACCTGGATTTCTGAGCAGGGTTTAGGCAGGCCCTGTCTGTTCCCCCTTAAATGCCTTTAGAGGAGCACAACACACGCCCCTATGTACATCATAAGTGCGCACAAGCGCTCCCTTTTGTCTACCAGCGTGGACACGAGCCGAGGAAGACGGGAGGAAGCAGGAGACTGAAGCTTTCAGGGCTCGTATTCAAACCCCCTGCATATATCAGTGCTCTGCAGTGCAGCTTCCTAGCAGAGTCATTAGCTGTAGATGTGCAGTAATCGGAACTGAAAGACAGAATTGCTCTCCGGTAATGAAGCATCTACTGCTGCTCAGGATTTCCACTGCTAGGAATGCTGCTGCAGCCTCATATAAGCCATCCTACATAAACCCAAGGGCACATTTAGAGCAATTACAGCACCAGAGTGCTCAAACCTGGCCCTCTAATCATTCCAATTGTGCGTTTATATATGTAGGCAAGTGTGTATGCGTGTGTGTGTGTGTTGCCGTGGTTGTTCCATTCATCAGGCCCTGAAGCAGGCAGCAGTCAGACAGCTGGTGAACAGTTAAACCCATCATCACCCTGCCGTAATGTCTCCCAGATGTTGCCCCGCTGAAAAAAAGTAAAAGAGGCACATCCATACAGACGCATTTACTTAACCATCACGATTAATTACAGAGAACAGAGCGTGACTCCTCCCGGCCCCGCCCCTCCCAGCGCACCATTGGCTAATCCAGCTGCCCGTCCTGGTCTCAGCGCAGAGGGCACCCCGTTAGTATCCCTAAAACAGAGGATGGCATTACGATTCTTTTTAAAGATTCAAATGATTCTAAATGAATCGTTCACTATAATGATTCAATCATACTGAATCAGTTAAAGATGCACCTAGTCCCTGTAGAGAGAAGAAGTGTTGCCAATAGAATAGGACTCTCTGGAGCAGATTAACTAGAGGAACCTATTGGCACTGCTGGGGGGCTAGAGGGGTATGAAGCCCCCCAGCAGTGAGCTGTGGAGCAGTGGATGGATGGTGGTGCTCCATCCGGTACTTTTGCCATTGCCTAATCGTCCTTAAGCGACCTCTGCGCTTAGCCTTACTAACCCTGCTGTCCGTATTTCTCTACAGAGCAAGTGCCCAGTCAGCAGCAGCAGCCCCCGCTGCCCCCGGCCCCTCCTCCTCATAAGCAGCAGCCGTTGGTGACGGCGCTGAACCACAGCTCAACGAGCCGGCGGAACGCCAGTCCGGCCCCCCCGGCCCCTCCGCCCGCAGAGCTGCCCACCACGCCCGAGTCCGTCCCGCTGCAGGACAGCTGGGTCCTGGGCAGCAATGTGCCGCTGGAAAGCCGGTAAGAGACATACACACACACACAATCTCGTATCTCCAAAACCTTGTATCTCCAAAACGGCAAAGATTAAAGCTTCTTAACCTCCAGTGAAAGTCAATACCAGGTCATTTTGGAGCGTTTCTATTGGTCTGTTCGCAACAGCTTACACACTCATACAGAAATGATATGACGAGAGTAGTGGGACCAGTTACCGACTCTGGATGAAGCCCTCCTTTTAAGCTGAGTGTGTGTGGCGTTCCCACTGCAGGCGGTGGCAATGAGTCAGTTTTCAGTTGGAGCTCATTTAACGCTAAGCATGAAAAACCAGAGCCTGCTGTCTTCTCATCTCAATTCATCACTCCAGCGTCCAGCAGTGTTTATCAGCCAGTAAAATCAATCTGCCAATCACTTTCTGGTCCCACAGAGCCTTCAGCACATTCATACAAGACCTGAATAATATGGCAGTTTTTTAGCAACGGATAGAAGCAGCATCTTAAAAACACCAGAACACTCGCCGTCCACTTTATTGGAAACACCTATATTGTGCTTCCACTCACTGGCCACTTTATTAGAAACACCTATATTGTGCTTCCACTCGCTGGCCACTTTATTAGAAACACCTATATTGTGCTTGCATGTACTGGCCACTTTATTAGAAACACCTATATTGTGCTTCCACTCACTGGCCACTTTATTAGAAACACCTATATTGTGCTTGCATGTACTGGCCACTTTATTAGAAACACCTATATTGTGCTTGCACTTGCTGGCCACTTTATTAGAATCACCTATACTGTGCTTCCACTCACTGGCCACTTTATTAGAAACACCTATATTGTGCTTCCACTCGCTGGCCACTTTATTAGAAACACCTATATTGTGCTTCAACTCACTGGCCACTTTATTAGAATCACCTATATTGTGCTTGCATGTACTGGCCACTTTATTAGAAACACCTATATTGTGCTTGCATGTACTGGCCACTTTATACTTTGTACTTTGCTTCCACTCTCTAATTCATATATACTGAATAAGTCATAGTGGATATGTAATAATTCATAGTAGATACTGGATAATTCATAGCGGAAAATGAATCATTTATAATATATACTGCAAAGGTTTTCCGTTTTAAGAAAAACTGAAAGTATTGTTTTCTGTAGTGTAAGTTAATGACTGTAAACACCACAATAACTAATAATAAAAAAATAATAACATAGCTCTAAACTCTGACCGTCTACAGTCTGACCACAGTCTTTCTCCACTCTTCTGAAAGAGTCTCAGCTGTGGGTGATCAGCAGGGCTAAGCCTGACCTCTAAGGGTTAAATATTATCAGTTACATCATCACATGTTTAAATCAGACTGAACAGGGTTAAAGACCTTACTCAAAGGTTTCCCACTGCTCATAACACACACATATAACACACACACACACACTGTGGTCTGGTCAGACTCACACAGGAGGGTGTTGAGTGTTTTTTCCCATAAATCAGTGCAGCTTTGACCCTTTAGGTGACCGCTGGCTGATTCACAGGGGCCACAGTGCAAACAAGGAGGGAGGCTCTGTTTGGGAATTGTGTGTGTTTTAGCGCTGTAATGATCAGTGTGTGTGTGTGTGTGTGTGTGTGTGTGTGTGTGCCTGTTACTACCCTGACACTTTATAATGAACGAGGGATTCCTCCCCTCTTTTAAAAAAGCCCACTCCATCAAACCGCCCATTTATCGGCCTGTGGGACCAGCATGAAAAACAGCCTCCCAGAAACAGCCAACTGGTTTTACAGGGGGAGAGAGAGGGAGAGAGAGAGAGAGAGGGAGAGAGAGGGAGAGAGAGGGAGAGAGAGAGAGAGAGAGGGAGAGGGAGAGAGAGAGAGAGGGAGAGAGAATTTGACAGAGAGGGAAGGGAGCAACAGTAGTGGAGCAGCAGTGAAGCAGCAGTGGAGCAGCAGTGAAGCAGCAGTGGAGCAGCGGTGGAGCAGTATAGGAGCAGTAGTTGAGCAGCAGTGGAGCAGCAGTAATAAAGTAGTAGTGGAGAAGCAGTGGAGCAGTAGTGGAGAAGCAGTGGAGCAGTAGTGGAGCAGCAGTAGTGGAGGAGCAGTGGAGCAGCAGCAGTAGTTGAGCAGCAGTGGAGCAACAGTGGAGCAGCAGTAGTGGAGCAGCAGTAGTGGAGTAGTAGTGGAGAAGCAGTGGAGCATTAGTGGAGCAGCAGCAGTGGAGCAGCAGCAGTAGTTGAGCAGTAGTTGAGCAGTAGTTGAGCAGTAGTGGAGCATTAGTGGTGGAGCTGCAGTAGTGGAGCATTAGTGGTGGAGCAGCAGTAGTGGAGCAGTGGTGGACAAGCTGGGAATGTAAGGTGAAGCCCAAAGAGTGATAAAAGAGTGAAATGGACGGAGGAGGGCCGGAGTGAACGGAACAGAGGGGGCAAAAGAGAGGAAACTCTGTGGCCTTGGTAACCAGGGAAAACTGGAAACTTGTGGGCACCTCTCGTCCTCTCCCTCCATTCTCTCCCCACCTCTCTCTCTCTCTCTATGGTCATATCATATCCTCTGGCTGACCTTGGCTCCTATTGACAAAACAGTATGTAGACATCTATTATTAACGAGGGGCTCCAGACCCTGTGCTCACACACTGCGTTGCCACTGGGGACACACATACTCAGCTGTCGCTGCAGTTAATGGGTGCACACACACACACACACACACACACACACACACACACACACAGGAATTTCTATGTTTTGACCAAAACTCTTGCTGTGCCTGTAACAACAAGCTGGGCACAGCATCTCTCTGCAGATGTCTCACACACTCCAACACACACTCGTGTGTTAAAACGGGCTGCAAAGCGCAGCAAGTGTGTGCTGCTAGCTGTCGGCCCTCCTTAAGACTCTGTACGCGACACTAGTTTGCTGTTTATGCAAAAAATCAACAAAAGCTCCGGCTTCTTGGCAGGCTCTCCGTCGCAGTTCAGAGAGAGGAGTAATGCGAAACATCTTGATGAGAAATAGGACACATACGCGCCGGCGGCTTTTTCCTCTTTCAGGCGCTGAGCCACGTGCGACACCCATCAAGCACATTGATTTATTTGAAACAGGGCGTGCGAGGGACAGCGGCCAGAGAAATAAAGAAAACATTTCATTAGGGTGGATAAGCCTGTGGAAACAATGTCAAACTCAAACCATAAGCCTGTGTCTGCTGGATAAACCATTAAGCCTGTTGTTTTGTTTGGGATTTCACTATCGATGTGCGCAAGCACTGCTGTAACCGGCCTCCGCTGCTTCCATTGCTAGGCCATAGGCGAAGTTGTTCAATATAAACAATGGCGTAATGTATGGCTTTCATACTGAGGACATAACTCAAAGCACATTACATTAACTCCTCTTGACGTTCTCCTCGGCCCTCACCGCTGTTTTCCCGTGTAAACAATAGTGTAACACATGCCTTTGCTCTGAAATCACCGTTTACACCACTATTTCTGGACCCATTCACCATACAGCAGCACTGTGTAGCTCTATAAGTCCAGACGGTCTGTATCAGCCTCCACAGGACTGACCACCACTGTGGTATTTGGGTGGTGGGTCATTCTCAGCACTGCAGTGACACTGACTGACATGGTGGTGCCTCGTCCATAGCCATCCCTCTTTATCCCAGTCCATCCACATCTCTGTCATCTCCATCTATACCATCCCATTCCATACCCATTCATTCCCATAGAAACCCATACCCATATGCCCAATGGGACGCTGCCCACAGGTCGCTGTTGGCTGGATATTCCTGGTTGTTGTGGCTATTTTCAGTCCAGAAGTGATGCTAAGGCCTTGTTAGCCTCCTTTCACCCTCAATGGTCAGGACCCCATAGGACCACCATGGAGCAGATTGTGGTATTTGGGTGGTGGGTCATTCTCAGCACTGCAGTGACGCTGCCCTCAGGTCGCTGCCCCCTGTCGGCTGGATATCTCTGGTTTCGGACTATCCTCGGCCCAGCAGTGATGCTAAGGCTTTGTTAGCCTCCTTTCACCCTCAATGCTCAGGACCACATAGGACCACCACAGCACAGGACGCTGCCCACAGGATGCTGCCCCCCATCGGCTGGATATCTCTGCTTTCGGAAGCTAAGCTAAGCTAAGGTGTTTAAACACTCCAGCAGCACTGCTGTGTTGGATTCACTCATACCACCAGCGCAACACACGCTACTAACACACTCACCACCACCACCATGTCAGTCAGTGTCACTACAGTGCTGAGAATGACTGACCCACCACCCAAACACTACAGTCTGCACTGTGGTGGTCAGTCCCGTGGGGTCCTGAGCATTGGAGAACACACAGGGTGAGACGAGGCTGATAACTGCAGAGAGTCTGCAGAGAAACTACAGATGGACACAGTCTGGACTTATAGATTACAGATAGAGTCAGTGGAGCTGATTGAATGGACAATCAGAGGTGGGTTTAATGTTATGGCTGATCAGTGTATGTCTGATCTATTAAAATGCTGCATAAATTTGCATAATTATTCCATAAATATACTACAGTTATGTACGCTTTAATTGCAAATTCAGTATTTAAAGCCATAGTGCTTTTAACCTTCATATCATCCACCTTCTTTTGCACCACAGCTTGATTAGCGTTTGTGTTTTCAGGCTCACATTGGCTCAATTAGCATCCCAGTGTGCTTGACTTTGGTTTTATGTTTGATGACACCTATCTTAGTGCTGTTAAAGCGATAATGCTTCAGAGACACCTGCCAGTTCTTTACAATCCGACCTGACTCAACGTTTCTTATTTCTCTGAAAGTTTTTGAACTGCATTTCGAGTGAAGAGGCAGCATAAGTGTTAAGCGAACATTTCCACACATACAAGCTTTCATTGGAGCCGCTAAAAAAAAAAAAAAAAAAAAAAAAAAAAAAGGTTGTGATGTGGTGCTTCTTTCTTTTTTCAGGCAGGAAATAGCACCTTTCTTTTCAGTCAAGCGAACAGAAATCGACAGCCATTACGGGATGAAAGACGTGCACGTTTCCCCGTCGGAGTCAACTCGTGATTTGACCCAGGGGTGACCCCTGAGGCACTCCTCAAAAGCACACGTCTAAACAAAGCCTCGTCTAGGGCGAGCACTAAGGAAAGGTTCGACACTGATTGTGCCTGATTAGTGAAGCCCATTTAGATATCTGCTCGTTATCAGATATCATTGTAATTAAAGCAATCGGCTCATGAATATCATCTGAAAAGTTTAGCTTCACAGAGGCTACAGATTCTAGGAGCGCTGAGGGGGTGTTATTCGAGTGTCTTTCAGCTCTTATGCATGAATTATCCCCTGTATTAGTTATTTACGTATGGTAAAAAGAGTAGGTCTGTTACAGAAACCAGCCAAGTGTTTGGGGACACCAACGTATATTTGGAAAGACATCATAAGCATCATAATACATGTGCACCCATACCATGTTCATCAATTATTACCCAAATCCATCCCTGCCCATCCAAATGCCAACCCATTCATACCCATCTTTACTCATCAGTACCTATTCATAACCATCCCTATTCACCCCAATCCTTGTTAACTCCATCTATGCTCATCCATACCCATTCCAATGCCCATTCACAACTATATGCCCCATCCACAGCCATGCCCATCCATACCCATTAATTTTAATACCCATCTAAACCCATACCACTCAGTACTCATCAGTCCCCATACCAACCCATACCCATATGCCTCATCCATAGCCATCCCACTTCATCCTAGTCCATCCACACCTCTGTCATCTCCATCTATACCATCTATCTCCATCCATCCCATTCCATACCCATCAATTCCCATTCTAATCCATACCCATATGCCACATCTATACCCATTTATATACATTATCATCCTCATCCACACCCATATGCCCAATCCATACCCATTCCCATGCCCATCCATACTCATATACCCCATGCATACCTATTCCCATGCCCCTCTACAACCATATGCCCCATCCAAACCCAGACTATTCATACACATACACCAATCCAATTCCATATGCCCCATTCATACCCATTCCTCTTTATCCCCACCCATACCCATTCTTGTCACCCCGCCATCCCAGTCCATACACATTGATTCCCACACCCATGCCGCCAATACTTATCCATCCATTCCCATAGAAATCCATTCCCATATGCCCAATCCACAGCAATACCAATATACCCCATCCATACCCATATACCCCATCCATACCTATTCCCATGCCCCTCTACAACCATATGCCACATCTATACCCATTTATATACAATATCATACTCATCCACACCCATACCCATCCTAGTCACCCCCTCCCCATCCCAATCTATATCCATCCATTCCCACAGAAATCTGTACCTATATACTCTATTCATTCCTATACTCATCCATCCCCACCCATACCCCTATCCATCCATACACTTGTGCCTCATCCATACTCACACCCATCCAAACCTGTTCATACCCACATGCCACATCTCAACCCATACCCATCCGCACCATCCGTTCCCAGCCCTATCCACACTCATATGCCCATATCTATTGCCAGGCCCATCCGATCTACTCTACTCATCCCCACCCATCCCCATCCCTACCCACGTGCAGCCCGTCTAGCCTTCATTCAGCGTTACAGAATCTTGCTGTTTTCTCAAGCAAGCAGCTTCAGGAGAACCTCCTTTGATGCTTTTCCGACTGAAGAGGCACATATGCTGTGTCTGTATCGGCTGCTCAGAGAATTAGGAAATCAGAATGTCATCAGTGCAGTCAGATATGTCTAAACTTTTGACCGCTGCAGTACATGTTAAACGCGCTCACCGGCTGCTTTTCAATTCTTCTTAATTCTTTGGCTTTGGGTTTGAACTTTCCCATATAAACACATTCCCGTGTAGCATGTGGCGCAGTGCGATCAGACCAAAGCTGGTGGAAGCTGTTGAAAGCCTCGAGATCGCAGCTGATAGATGTTTTCTTTGTGGTGGGATTAGCCGAATGTAGCGCATGTTTTCGGGGTCAGCCGGCACAGTCAAAACACAGAGCGGGTGTGAGATGCCTGTGAGTGAATGTGTGAGCAGAGCCTGCTGCTTCCTCCCTCTCCTTTCTTTCGGCGCCTATAGGAACGCGGAGTGCAGCGTTTCTGTCTCTCTTTTTTTTTGTCCCTCGGCGCTTGGCGATGCCTTTTAAAGAAACTTCTCTGAAATGTTCAAACGTTCAGGAAGGCTCAGAGAAGCAAGGCATGGAGAACAGCAGCTTGAGTGAATAACAATAGGTTCTATTTGCATTTACCTGCACAATCAGATCCTGATGGCGCATTGTTTTTACACCATCTCTCTCTCTCTCTCTCCGTCCTACTGAAACTCTCTCTCTTCTCTCTCTCTTTTCTCATGTCTGTCTTTCCCTCCCTCCCTCGTTCTTCTTGCCGTCTGATGCTGAGTCGCGAGATGAATGTTGATGCGCCGCAGAGCCTGTTTATAGCCCCAGAATGAATAGTGAAGTCTATAAAATGTGGATTTATTTATATTGACACTTTTTATCTCCCTCTGAAGGCTTCCTCCCCTGTTCCTCAGAGCTTCAGATAGGATGTAATAAGCGTGGCTCCATATGATCTATGGGAGAGAATGAATGGATTGGGACCGGGGGGGGGGGTGATGGGGGGGGCATATGGTGGCTGCTGTCGTTTTTAGGGCAATAACCTCGCACTGTCACTGACTCATCACACCCGTCAACCACGCCCCATCCAGCGGCCCAGAAATAGCTGGCTGTTTTTAGTGCTAACTGGCTGCTTAAAATGGTTTATTTAACAGAAAAAAGGGATTTTACAGCTGAAACATAGATTACAGGTCTGATTAACTTCATTAATATTTAGTTTATTACGTTTTACAGCAAAACTATATTTAGATATATTGTAGCCATTGTCACAAAAAACCTTATACAAATAAAAAATCTCATAAAAATCTCAATTTTTGCCATTTTTAATTTTGTTTACATCATTTGAATTTCTAAATTTCATGATTTTTTTTCTTCTACTGAAAAGTTGCCAGTTTGGAGGTTTTAGTGTGTATTTATTATTTCATTTTGTATTATTATTTTGTTTTGATGCATATTTACAGTACCTGAATAGAAGTATAGTAATGTACATTTGATTGATAGAATTGAAAAAAATGTTTTGTACAGTTATCTATATTAATTAATTAATTTATTTATTTATTTTTGGGGGTTGTTATTATTATTATTATTATTATTATTGGACTGTTCAAATATTGGAAGTTTCACGGGAGATATTTAAAGTATATTAGAACCTTTATTTTGAAAAATAAAACCTCTAAGCAGAATGACACTGTAACTCCTATGAATGTAATGCAAAATATTAATAATAATTCATGAATGTTGATTGGACTATATTAATATATAATGAATCTGTTATTTAGTCATTCATCATATATAGTTAAATATTAAGGCAAATTATCAAATGAATTTGTTATTTTAACTTGATTTTAATTAGATTAATTTAAACTAGGAACTTTATTGATCCATTCATTTATTGATCTACTGGTGAGTGAACTGAACAAAAACCTGTTTACTTAATTTTTGAATTACTGTTAAATAAAATGAATTCATGTTTTACAGTAAAGCACAGTAAATCCAAAAAGACATGTTTAACTGCTCATCATATTATATTATATTATATTATATTATATTAAAAACCAGTAACAAAGATTTAGCGCATTATCTGATCAGTAATTATTAAGGCTGTGTTTTAGTGTCCTATTTGTTTTTTAAGGAGCAAAGAATTCCAGTATCATCTGATATTTACTTCAGTTAAATCTGAGCATTATGAACAAATCTGGGCCTCATGTCTCACAGTCTTAAAAATAAAGGTCCCCACATAGTTCTTGGCTTGGACTTTCTAGGAAAACTCTTCAATGGGTATTGAACCCGGGGTTCCTTCATTTGTAAAAATCCAGACCACATCAGAGTTTGAATGTGGAAGAGGTGATTTTTTATTATTTGAATTTAATAAAACATTATTGCTGAACATTATTATTCATTTCACTTCACCTGTTAGTGGTTTCAGTGTGCTGTGTGAGCATTGTGTGGTGTAGTAATACCTGTACAAATAAAAGTTTAAAATGCACCGATTTCCTTTAAAGGTTTTAGAAGCTGGTTTGCCGCTGTTCTCCAGTGCCAGGCACTTCTCCCCTATAGTCTCAGCTCCATTAAAGGTGTGATAAAACCTAATCATTTCAGTGGCTGAACAGACCTTTTGAACCATGTAGGTAGAAAAAGTCTATTAATGGTGCTACACAGTGAGCGGCTGAGATTTAATTAGCGTTAATCATTGTCATTTCGATCAGGTGAGTAAAATGGCTCTTAAAAGCGTCACGCCATTATTGGAGGATCAGTTAAAGTATGATTCCTCTTGTAGGCCGCTCAGCGCTGTCATCCAGCCCCTGATACAGATCTGCATAGCCCGAGTAAAGGGCATAAAAAGCGCTGTCATAACTCCTAGACAGGGACATACCCACATTCATAACGGGTGGCATTTACACTGATCAGCCACAACATTAAAACCACCTGCCTAATATTGTGTAGCCCTTCCCCCCTTGTGTACCCACCAAAACAGCTCTGATCCATCAAGGCCTGCAGTCCACAAAACCTCTGAAGGTGTCCTGTGGTATCTGGACGCCTTCAGACATTAGCATTAGCGTTAGCAGTTGTGAGGTGGGACCTCCCTGAGCGTCAGTAGTGAGCCTTGGGCGCCCATGTCCCTGTTTCCAGTTCGCCGGTTGACCGCTTGTCCTTGGAGCACTTTTGGTAGGTACTGACCACTGCGATAAGTGAAGTAAAGTCACTGTGATGAGAACCGCTATAATTGGGTCCAAAACTCACTGTAAGTGGTGGGGGGGGGGGTCAGCTAGGCTAACTAATACAATTGAAGGGGGTCAGCCTGACTGGCTAACTAGTAGCATGATAAATAATACAGGCCATGGAGTGGATCAGCATGCTAGCTACATCGACTGGCTAACGTATGGGGTCCTAAATGGACCTTCTGTAAGATGACATCAGAGGGGATAGGATGCACGTGAGCTGGACACCCAACGATGTCCTCCAAGCGTGTTCAGTGATGTAGCATCGGCAGCAGTTGGAAAGAAATGGGGTGGCTGGTTGCACACGTGTCAGTCCTCACCCTCCCACTGTCGGGAGCTTTACATGTGATAGGTGGAGAGTACTAATGAGAGGGGCTGGGGGGTAATTGGCTGTCTGTCTTTGAAAATATAAGCACTGAAAACTTGGAGTGGAGCTCAGGTCACAGGAACGTCACAGCACTGGTGGGTTATAAGGTCAGCTGAGGTCGCGGAGTGGCCTGTTCTGGGAATTGCCATCCTGAGCTGATCCTGGAATCTAATCAGAGAAGAAAAAAGGAGCGAATGAAGGAGGAAATGAAGGAGAAACTTGAGGGAGGGATTAAAAACGGAACTCCACATCATCTCCTCGCGTTTGATTACGGGGATTACGTCTCTTCTGAGGTTACACTTTAAGACGGGCTGTAATTAAAACCATACTTACCCCTCAACACACACACACACACACATCCTACACAAATCAAGGGTGTATTCTACCTTTTAGTCCACGTATGCCTCTTGCGATCTTGATCATTCCCAGCCTCTCTTTATCATTTACAATCACCTATCTACACTATGTGTCCGAATGTTTGTGGACACCCCATCTAATGAATGCATTTAGCTACTTTAAATTGCACCCACTGCTGACACAGATGTGCAAATGCACACATAAACACACACACAACTTGTCTAGTCCCTGGAGAAAAGTATTGCCAATACAATAGGCATCCCACAGGGTTCTATTTTGGGGCCTATGAAACTGATGCGAATTCTGACAGTAATGTAGTTTTGAGAGTGATGGAGTGTGATGAAGAGTGACTTTACATACTAGTCATAGGGGTTAATGTAGTTTATAGTATTTAAGTCACTTTGCAGCTTCTCTGCTGGTCCACTCATGATGAATTGTAAAGAGCGACTGGGGAAGGAACATGAAAACCATGACGTGGTGTAGATCTGATGATGTTGCTGTGTGGTTTACTGACTGTACTTTTAACAGTGTGTTGAGATATATCATTCATGAGGACACGATGAGCACATTTGAAGGATGGTGTGTTTGCTTGCTTGTGTGTGTGTGAGTGTGTGTGTGGCCTCCTAAGCATGTGTGCATTTCTCTCTGAGCGTGCTATCGTATTTCCATAGCTGAGTGATATCTGGAATCGCTTCTGTTCCCCAGCTTGTTCTGCCAAAACCGTGATTAGAGCGAGCGTGACTATCTAGTCAAAAGCCAGCCAGGAGCTCTGACGGCCCTCCTTGCTCTTCCTCATTCTCTTCTTCTTCCTCTTCTGTTGCTGCTGCTGCTGCTAATTGTTTGTCGTATCTCCCATCTCCCTAATGTAGAAAATTAACAAAGCAAGCAGTACTCCAAAACGGGCATGAGCGTCTGATAGAGATGGATGCGTATCCTCCCGTGGGCCACGAGGGCAGCTATGGAGACGGGTACGTGCCCACCAATCTTCCCACGGTGCCAGCTGCTGATGCCAAGTCCAACACTGAGCCAAAAAACTGCCCGAAAATCTGCTCCACGTGGAGAACCCCTGCATGTGCTCCCTCACTGTAACATCTCAATTCCTCGCTTGCCCTAACCCCTCTTGCTTGGCTGGTGAATACCAAGCACTAAAGCTCAGTCTAAGCTGGATTAGTTTTACCTGAGGAGGTCCTCAAGCTGCCCACCCCCACCCCTGCACCCACACACACAAATATAAATATTGCAATAAAGTAATCTGAAGGTTTTAAATGAGCAACAGTAATTTTTCTACAACCTACAGTTTGAGACCGTAGAGATGCTCACTGACGGCTCTTCCGCTGCCCCACAGCTCAGTGCAATAGGTGCCAATAGGTTCATCTAGTTGATCTGCTCCAGAGAGTCCTATTCTATTGGCAGTAGTTCTATACAGGGACTAGTCAAGCTGTGTATGTCGGTGTGTGTGTATTTGCACATCTGTGTCAGCAATAGGTGCAACTTAATGAAGCTGAATGCATTCATAAGAAGAGGTGTCCACAAACTTTTGGACACATAGTGGAGCGTGTTGATTTGTCCTTACTGAGGATGTGTTATGGCGGACTGCGGACTGCGGCCTGTCAGCCTGCGCTATCGGATGGAATTTGGGGTAATTACACACATACTTCGTCCCTTAACCAATCAGCCAGTCAAATCCCGACATGTTACGTTACACAGCCCCCCGTAGTACAACTAATCCAGCTCCAGCGGCGCTTCATAGAGACGATTGATTGGCAGTTGTTTCCTGCGTGGAAGCTTGCGGAGCCGAGATAGGGTTATGAATGATTACAGGTGTTATGAAAATCCACTCGTACGTAAATTAATTCGCCGTTTCTCCATAAATCAATTTAACGAACATTAAACAGTCCTTAATTCTTTAATTTGACTCGTGCTTTAATTGATATTCCGGTGTAACTAGATTACATTTCGGACTGCGTTATTACTCAGGCATGAAGACACTCAGGCCGCTGTATCGTCGCTCTGATTGGCTAAATTAATAAGCTCTGTTTTGCATAGAGACGGCAACAACTGTTCAATGTTCACAGCTTAAGTGACTCTCTCTCTCTCTCTCTCTCTCTCTCTCTCTCTCTCTGTGTTCATTAGAATGGTAGAGGCTTGTTCAGCGAGGTCATTAATTGGATTGGACGCTCAGTGTTGGCTGATATCGCAGCTTGAATCATTATTTGTCCCGTTGTCGTGTGTCTACATGCCTCGTTCTGTCACGTTTAAGAAGACCAGCAAACACACACACACACTCACGTGCACACACACACACACACACACACACACACTGCCATGCTGCTTTGGAGAATTGCTTGTCTTTGGGAGTGGTTGCTAATTGTTCACCTGTCGTAAAACGTGACGAGGGTCTGGTTTTGACAGAATCGGTGAAAAGAGCTGGAAAGCTCATCGGTTTAAAGGAGCGTCTTGACAGTTATGACAGCGTAATGATGAGTGACCTTCTGTTTGACCTCACAGATGTGTTTTTACAACTAGATTATACAAAACGCTCCAACTGGCAGCCAAAAGCATCTACCATGGCTTCTGTCAAGGGGTGGAAGGTGATGACACTTGACTGGGTCAGAACATCGCCAAATCAACATCACATCAACATCTGACCTGGTTTGCAGTGGTCAGAACCTACCAAAAGTGCTCCAATGGAGGACAACTGGTGAACCTACAGCTACAGGCTAATGCTCATGAAGGCCTCGCCCACCTCACAACTTATAAGACCTAAAGGATCTGCTGCTAACGTCTGAAGGTGTCCAGATACCACAGGACGGCTTCAGAGGTCATCTGTTTTGGTGGCAACTACACAATACTAGGCAGGTGGTGCTAATGTTGTGGCTGATTGGTGAATATATTATACTGTATATACATAAAGTATTTATATACACATGGGTAAGCCAAAACATTATGACCACCTGTTTTATATGCCGTTAGTGTCACCAAAACAAGCTGAACCTCAGAAGGTGGTATCTGTGGTATCTATATGTGGGGCTCATATGGGTGGAATATGGGCGAGGTGGGTTCCAGGTGGGTTCTCACAGAGTATGTTTGTGCATTTGTTGTTTTTACAACCATTGCAACCCACCTTAATGTCACATGGGTCCCATCTAGGCCCCATTTGCAGTGTATAACCAGATGGGGTTCAAATTTAACCCCTCTTGGTCCCGTCCCTGACCCTGATGGGCACCCATATGTGGGACTAACATGGAACCCATGGAGAAACCGTGCTGGTTCCCAGTTGTTAAGCTGGTCACACAGGCCCCACATAGGCAGGATATCTGGGTGACATTCTAAGTAGAGGTTCAGCTAAAAATCAAATTAATCGATTCAGTCGATCAATCAAGAAACAATAAATCGATAATGTAATTCTCAGGCCAACATCAAACACATCGACTACGAGAACCACCTGTTCAGATCCCAGACCTCCACACCTCTGGGAGGGGTCTTAATGTTTTGGCTCATTGTGGTGTATGTATATTTGTAGGTATTGGTTGAGGACTGAAAATACTGGCCTTCCTCCAGTAGAGCTCGTCCACGAAAGCTAACATGCTCACACACACACACACACACACACACACACACACACACACACACACACACACACCACAATGGATTGTTTATTTGTTTATTTGTTTATTTGCCTTCATTGTAATGAATAAATAAACACTACTGCTCAGATAAAGAGCTTTACATATCATTTCCCCAGATGGCTTAAGACTTGGCATGATGCCATATATAAACAAAAATAATAAGACTCTTATTAAAACTATATAGACGGTAAAAATTAATGTCAGTCTGTCTCTCTCTCTCTCTCTCTCTCTCTCTCTCTCTCTCTCTCTCTGTCAGGCACTTCCTCTTCAAGACAGGCACAGGAACGACCCCTCTGTTTAGCACGGCGACTCCGGGCTACACCATGGCGACGGGGGCGGTGTATTCGCCCCCCACGCGGCCACTGCCCCGCAACACCCTCTCCCGCAGCGCCTTCAAGTTCAAGAAGTCGTCCAAGTACTGCTCGTGGAGGTGCACGGCCCTCAGCGCCGTCGCCGTGTCCGTCCTGCTGTCCATCATCCTCTGCTACTGCATTGGTAAGACCAACATCCCGTCCGTTGCTGATCCCACCACACCTCCTGCTACTCCTCCTACTGTAATCCACCATGAGAGTGCTACAGCTCCGGGAGCACATACACATACATGTCCAAAAGTATCCGGACAGAGCCCATTGCTGACGGAGATCTTATAGAAGAGCACTGAGAAATAGATGAGTCAATGCGGAGATGGGTAAGAGGGCTTTGTGGGGTTCTCTGTGGAGAGTGATGATGATGATGATGGAGCTTCATCCTGTATCTTTAGGATGGGTTGGAGTGGCAGAACTAATCGTTTAGCATCAGCACCTGACCTCACTGGCTCAGACTTAGCTTTACCATTTCATTTACAACGCAGTGGTTCTAGGCAGTGGGCTCACTTGGGCTAGGTGGGCTTCAGGTGGGCTTGGATTTACATGTGTTGTTACTGGGACCCAGTTGAGCTTCCCAAATGGGCCACATCATTACAGCCCACAATAATCTCAATTTTGGGCCCAGTTTGCAGCGTGTATCCCAGATGGAGCCCATGCTTAACCTCTCCTGACCCCATCACTGACTGACCCTGGTGGGATCCAGGTGGGCATCCATATGTTCCATCCATGTTATCTGGGATAAGTTGCATGGGCAGAAGTAACAATCCGACCATGTCCATTCAGAACCCACCATAAACACACCAGCCACTCCTACTGTAACCCTCTGTCTGTATGGGCTGTACCCACACCTCACACACACACACACCTCACACACACACACACATCACACCTTCTCCGCCGTAGTGGACTGACACCTGCCTGATAAACACATGGCTGAGACGCAGACATGCAGTCGGACGAAGCCGCAGAACGTCTAGGTGCCGGCGTTTGGCGTGCAGACTCCAGTTTTAGAACCGGCTGATAATTAGCTCATGCATATTCATGTGTTTAGGTTTCGTCAGTCTGTCTGTGCTGTAGGTTCAGTATTTTTTTTCACACAGCTGTGCTGCGTGTTGGTATTCTAATGGGGCTGTAGTAGTGAACCGGGTTCTGTAGAAGTAGAATCTTTAAAAAAAGTGGGTTCTTTAAGGTTCTTTACTAAAGACAGTGGTTCTATACAGAACCAGAACAACTCAAAAAATATCTCAATAATAAATAGTTCTTTACCTGGTTGAATGGTACTTCATAACCAAGGAATCCTCTTGTAGATGGTTCTTTAAAGAACCCCCTTTTAAGTACTGTCTGTCCATCTATTCATCCTCCCACCTGCCTCTTCCTGGACAGGCACTGGGTCGGTCCACTAGGCACGAGGCAGGAACACCCCCCAGGGCGACAGTCCATTTCAAGGCTTTTTCTTACACACGTTTAAAAAAGGGGTTCTTCAAGTGTTCTTAAGTAAATTAAGTGGTTCTGTTCAGACCCATTAGAACTCAGGAGAACCCTTGGTAGGCTTATTTTTTATTTATAGGAGTCAAAGAACCCCTTTTCTGTACTAAATAAAATCATTTTAGCTTACATATGTTTAAAATATGGGTTCTTCATTAAAAGCACCAGTTCTTTGCAGAATCAACACTCCAAGAACCAATGATTAGTTATCTGGTTAAAAGGTTCTTCAGATTAGTGAAAATTTTAAAAAGCAGTTCAGTGTTGCACCAAAACAGGTTCCACTAATGTTCTTTGGCAAAGAACCCTGTTTCTATATTAAATAGAACGTGTTTTGCATAGGTTCTTTAGTAAAGGTAATGGTTCTAAACAGAACCAAGACACTCAAAGAGCAGTATGGATGTTTCGTCTGGTGAAAGGGTTCTTCGGATTAGTGGAAAGCCTTTTGAAAGCTGTTCAAGTCAAGTCAAGTCAAGTCAAGTGGGCTCTTATTGTCATTTCAACTACATACAGAGTACACAGTGAAACGATACAACGTTCCTCCAGGACCATGGTGCAACATAGACACAGTGCATACAGAACACAAGTGCAACACAGTACAAGTGCAGACAGACAACACAACACAGTACAGACAGAGGATAATAAATAATTAGGGGTAGTGTGCAAATTATGGCTGGTGTGTTTATGGTGTGTTCTGAATGGACATGGAGTGTGCAATACATATTGAGTCCAGTGAGGTAGTAAAGTTATTTGGGCAAAATGCTTCCCATACTGTCTGGGGTAAATGATTGTTAGTGTGTGTGTGTGTGTGTGTGTGTGCATGTAACAGAAAAGACATCAGTTCAGAAGTTGAGTGGAGTTGAGGAGTCTGATGGCTTGTGGGAAGAAGCTGTTGCAGAGTCTGGTCGTGTTGGGCCGGATGCTGTGGTACCTTCTTCCTGATGGCAGGAGGGAGAACAGTCTGTGTGAAGGGTGGGTGGAGTCATCCACAATGCTGGTTGCTTTGCGGATGCAGCGGGTGGTGTAAATGTCCATGACGGAGGGGAGAGGGACTCCGATGATCCTCTCAGCTGTCCTCATAATGCGTTGGAGGGTCTTGCGGTCAGAGGCTGTGCAGGTCCCAAACCAGGCAGTGATGCAGCTGCTCAGGATGCTCTCTATGGTCCCTCTATAGAAGAGGGTGAGGAAGTAGAGACGCTGCTGGGCTTTCTTGGCTGTAGAGCTGGTGTTCAGGGACCAGGTGAGGTTCTCCGCTAGGTGGACACCAAGGAACTTGGTGCTCTTAACGATCTCCACAGCGACAAAAATGGCTCCACTACTGTTATAAGTCAAGGAACTCAGTACTATATAGAACCCTTTTAGCCTAGAGTGTGGTACTTCTGCACACGCTAAAAAGAACTGAAATAGTTCTTTGACTCATAACAGAAGTGGAACCCTCTTTGGTGCCATATAGAACCAAGTTTTGCATGGAAATAAGCTGTCGTCCTCTCCAGCTCTTACAGCAGCAGTGCTGCACCTTTAAAAAAAGTGGGTTTTTCAGTGGTTCTGTAAAAAGGGCAATGGTTCTAATCCTTGGAATGCATGAATGGTTCTTTGCCTGGTTAAAGGGTTCCTCCTTATAGTGGGAAAACTGTTGTATGTGGTTCTTTAAGAAAAGAATATGGGTCCGTACTGCACCCACAGTAGGTTCTGCTGCTTTTGGTACTATGTAGAACCTTTTTTGTCCAAGTGAATATGTATATAGTGCCTGGCTGTCCCATAACTTAACACACACACTGAGTGAAGAAGCAACAGGTGGTTGTTATTGTCTCTGTCCAGCCGGTCTCGACTTCCTGTCGGAGCGCCTGCATCTCTGCGAGACATTCAATTTTTTTTTTTTTTTGAGGGGTGGGGTTGCTATGGAAACCTAGCTGCGGCCGTACGCCCGGTTGCCATGGCAACCTCCGCCAAACTCATCGCTCCACCGTCTCGCTTTTGTGTGCTGCTTCGAGCCAGGGTTTGATTAGGATGGCTGTGAGTCGCCTCAGTGCCTTCCCTCCCTAACCCACACACACACACTTATACACAAGCACACAGTCTTGTTACAGATCCAGAATCAGGATCAGGCTTCGGCACGCTTTCACACCGCTCTGCTTGATCTGGCTTTATTGAAGCCTTCTGTGTTCACTGTTTGAGCTGTTCCCATTGTTTACGTCCTCTTTCAGCTTTGTCGGACCCCCTCAAACCGAGCCCGTGGGTGTCATGCTTCATACAGACACTCGAATTACTCGTGTCGAGTCAAATTTATTTGAAGGACAAAAACAAAGGAATCGAATAAGACATGTAACCCCCAAGTATGCGAAACAAGGCCCACAGTGCAGCGGGACCCCCTCAAAGCTGGGGGGAAGAAGCCTTGGGACTCACAACCCATCCTAATAAATGCCATGAGGTCACCTTAACACCACATACACTACCTGGACAAAAGTATTGGGACATCCACTGTATCTACCACCTCATCATCCCCAACTCAACCCATTCCATTAGTACTGTATCCATCATTCCAGAGATCACAGTTCCTCCACTGCTCCACAGCTCAATGCTGGGGGGCTTTTTACCCCTCTACTAGCCCACGCCTGGCATTATTAGGTTCATCTAGTTGATCTGCTCCAGAGAGTCCTATTCTATTGGCTGTGCTTCTTCTCTACAGGGTCTAGACAAGCTGTGTGTGTGCATTTGCACATCTGTATCAGCAATGGGTGCAGCTTAAAGCAGCTAAATGCATTGATTGATTTGAAGGGGTGTCCACAAACATTTGGACGTACAGTGTAAGTCCATTGTGAATAGAATCTATTTTTGCTGATTATTGAACCTGGACAAGTCGAACAACCATCTGAAGGCTGAAATGGTTCTTTGCCTGGTCGTTTTATGTAGTTCTCCGGTACTCGATAGAACCCTTTTTGCATACACATCTTAAAAAATAGCCTTCCTTCTGGGGTTTTTAGTAAAGGCAATAAAAGATGTGTTATTTCCTCTATAAAAGTTCCTGTTATTGAGCCGTGAGCTGTTGGGCTGTACAGTAAATGTAAGCCTTATGGCTGCAAAGCAACTTTCTACTTTCTAAGACAACAGTATATAAATGGAGGAATAAACATCTGAACACAGCCAAACCCTCAGGCCTGCAGAGCGAGGCTGCTGGAGAGCACAGCGTTATTGATATTCAATACACACACACACACACACACACACACATTCTTAGCTATAGCATAAGAGTGTTCTTCCCTGAGGCCGTTTGTGTAACATCTTTAAACCGTCGGAGAAACAGAAAATTGGAGATAAGGGGAACAAGAGACAGAAAGGAAATGAGATAAACCTTAGATGTACAGTATATACACACAAACACACACACACATACAAGCATGCATATATATATATATATATATATATATATATATATGGCTTGTAAATATAGTGGAACCCTTGCTGGTGCTATATAGAGTCATTCTAAAGATCAAAGAACCCTATTTATTTAGCCTATTTAAACAAAAAAGGGTTCTATGAGTCGTCATGGTTTTAAATAGATCCAGTAACTTAATTAAAGAACCTTTGAAGATCCTGCTCTTAAGGGTGTACTGTGATTCCTTAAACAGTCTGTAGCTCCAGGCTAAAGCAGCTGCCTATACACTTACTATACACCGATCAGCCATAACATTAAAACCACTGCCAGATGAAGTAAACAACATTGATTATCTGGTTTTAGTGGCACCTATATATGAGCTTGTCTTTCAGTAAAGAGCGATTGATGTATCTAGAGCCTTCAGGAGGCCAAAAGTGGTCCCAACCACTGGACATCAGATCTACCAGTGAAGTCCGAACCAGTAAAAGGGTCAGAGCTGTTTTGGTGGTGGGAGATACCTGCACAGTATTAGGCAAGAGGGTTTAATCCTTGCCGCTTCAGCCTGGAGCTATGGATGAGTAAAAGAGTCCATGTACAAGCTTAAAATCAGGCAATCAGGCAGGTGGTTTTAATGTTATGGCTGATTGATGCTTCAGCCTGGAGCTATTGAAGGGTAAAAGAGGCAAAGTGCACCCTTAAAAATGGGTTCTTCAAAGGTTCTTTAGCAAAGACAGTGGTTCTATGTAGAGCTAGAACAAAACTGGTCCCAACAACTGGAGATCAGATCTACCAGTGAGGTCCCAACCAATGGCAGAGGCCAAGCCTTGAATGGTCTGAGCTGTTTTGATGGCATGTAGAACCTACACACAATCAAGCAGGTAGTTTTATTGTTATGGCTGATCTGCGCTTCGGCCTGGAGCTATGGAGAGCTATGGATGGGTTGAAGATTCAGAGTATGTCCTAAAAAATGGGTTCTTCATGTGTTCTTTAGCAAAGATAGTGGTTCCTACTGGTGACCAACCCAGTATCAGACAGGTGGTATTAATGTAATGGCTGATTGATGCTTCAGCCCGGAGCTATCAAAGGGTAAAAGAGGCAAAGTACACCTTTAAAAATGGGTTCTTCAAAGGGTCTTTGGCAAAGACAGTGGTTCTATGTAGAACCATGACAAGCCTCGAATGGTCTGAGCTGTTTTGATGGCATAAGTAGAACCTACACACAATCAGGCAGGTTGTTTTAATGTTATGGCTGATCTGCGCTTCGGCCTGGAGTTATGGAGAGCTATGGATGGGTTGAATATTCAGAGTATGTCCTAAAAAATGGGTTCTTCATGGGTTCTTTAGCAAAGACAGTGGTTCTATGTAGAACCATGACAAAACTGGTCCCAACAACTGGAGATCAGATCCACCAGTGAGGTTCCAACCAATGGCACAGGCCATACTTCAAAGGGTCAGAGCTGTTTTGGTGACACAACGATGACCTACCCAGCAACAGACAGGTGGTATTAATGTTATGGCTGATCGGTCCACATATGCTATCTAAATAGGCCCCTCAGCACAAAGACCCTCCCTTCAGTGTAATCTTCCTTGGAGCACACTTCAGTTAAATGTATGCAGAAGCTGTTGCTGTTTACTGAAGGCCCATTCATCAGCTCCAGTGGCAAGTGGTGTCCACTTTAATCCAGAGAGGGGGAAAAAAGGCTGAAATAAGAGCTCGCCACGGGAACCTGATGAATTTTCATTTTCTTTTCTGCTCCTAAAAGGAACTAACTTACAACTTACTTCATTTTTCATTTTGAAATATAGATGTTTTCTGGGTGAGCACGGATGAGAAACTGCGGAGCGCGGCGGCGAGAGATGCTGCGTCATTCCTTTAAATAAAACATTGTTTTTGTGTTTATTAGTTATTTATCAGTCAGGAGTGAAGATATTATTTGTAGCAGGACTGAAGCTCAAACTGTTTATTCATTATTGATATCCAAAAAGACCGAGCAGTTACACCGTATGTCCAAATGTTTGTGGACACCCCTTCTAATAAATGCTTTCAGCTGACATAGATGTACAAATGCAAATGCACACACACACAGCTTATCTAGTGCCTGCTGGTAGAGTAGGCACCACCATGCCAGGCGTGGGCTAGAAGGGTATAAAGCCTCCCCCATCTGCAATGATGGTGGTGGAGCTCCATCCAGTACTTTTGGGATGGGATGAGTTGGGTGGTGATCATCATCCAACATCCCGACCTTACCAACAACACTCTTAGTGTTGGCTGAATGCAATCAAATGCTCACTGCAGCGCTTTGAAAGCCTTCTTCCCTGGACAACAGAAGCAGTTACTCCAACAAAAGCAGGATAAACAATGAAAGCGCAGGTGTCCCAATACTTTTGTCCACAGCTTATAAGTAGAGTGTTCTCCTGCAAACGTCTCAAGGTTTCTTCTGAGATTAAATTTAAGTTTTGACAGGGAGTTTGCCCCTGCTGGCCTTCTGAAAAGGCCGAACACTAGCTGTCGGAACATTGCTGTGAAGAGGATTTGATTGCGTTCAGCCCCAAGAGCGAGAGCATCTTTTTTTAGCATCAGTCAATGAGTAGGTGTCCCAATATTTTTGTCCAAATAGTCTAGACATGTGCTCCAGCCTGATGGAGGGAAGCATGTTTGAGTATTTCCAAGAACTTGCACGTATGTTCACCTGAACCTTCTGCCGAAGCTCACCAAGTCTCTTATGCCAATCAGCCGTAACATTAAAACCAGCTAAAGAACTGAAGAACACTGAGGATCTGGTTCCAGAGGCTCCTGTCTGTCATTGGGTGGATCTACTACACATTAGGCAGTGAGTGAACAATGGGTGATGGAAGTGATGAAGCAGGGAAAATGGGCGAGCCAAACTGTGATGTTCTAGACATTGACTGGGTCAGAACCTCTCCAAAACATCAGCCAGGTCTTGTCAGTGGTCAGCACCTACCAAAAGTGCTCAGCAAGAAGGTCATGGGCTCCCAAGGCTCATTCATTCTCATGGAGGTCCCGCCTCTCAACTTACAGGACTTACAGGATCCGCTGCCTGATGTCTGAAGGTGTCCAGATAGCACAGGTCGTCTCCTGGAGTCCATGCCTGGACTGGAACCACACTACATTGGGCAGAACCTCCAGAAGGCCCAGAGGGACTTTTTTTTTTTGGTCCCAGAAATCCAATTTGCCAGTGAAGTCCCAACCAATGGTAGACCTGGTTTGGCTGTTTCAACCCAGAGAACAATTTTGATTGGTCAATTTGCCACAAATTTAACCATTTTGTGTCCAACCAGAACTTAAATGATGGAAGAGTGGAATGAGACTTTCAGACAAGCATCAAACATGAAGCAGTGCTCTCCCTCTCTCTCTCTGTCTCTCTCTCTCTCTTAGTCTCTCTCTCTGTTTGTATTGAGCTGTATGAGAGAGGCTGTTTAGCTCAAATATAATAAAAAAATAATAATAACCCTGATTGTTTTGAAATACAAAGACAAAACTCTGCAAAATATCAAAACACAAATCTCATTAATGTAACTCCAGCTGAAGAAGACAAGAGCACCGGGTGGATTAATAAAGGGCATTATTTTAATGGGTTATATTAAACCTATAATAGCCAATACTGTGGCTGCTCCAGCCTTATTAATCATTGCAGAAGGCTGGTCAAGGAAAACAGTCCACTAATAGGATACTAGACATGTCTGTGACAGTTATATAAGCCAGTGGAGACCCTCAGGGCCTCCAGTGTGACTAAATACACCAAACGGACAAAAGTATTTGGACACCTGTGCGTTCATTCATTGTTTCTTCTGAAATCAAGGGTATTTTACCCTGCTTTTGTTGGAGTAACTGTCTGAAAGGCTTTCTGTTGGTTTTGGAGCAGCACTGCTGTGAGGATTTGATTGCATTCAAAGACAAGAGCATTGTTAGTGAGCTCAGGATCAGTGTTGATAATGATCACCACCCCAACTCATCCCATTCCAGACGTACTGGATGGAGCCCCATAATCAGAGAACACAGTTCTTCCACTAATTCACAGCTCAATGCTGGGGGGTTTTATACCCCTCTAGCCCACGCCTGGCATTATTAGGCAGCATGGTGTCAAAAGGGTCATCTACTCTATGAATGGGTGCAACTTAAAGCAGCTAAATGCATTAATTTGAAGGGGTGTCCACAAACATTTGGACGTACAGTGTAGGTCTATTGTAAATAGCATTTCTCTACAAGGCCTAGACCCGCTGTGTAGATCATTGCATTCATTAGAAGGGGTGGACATATAAGCCGTGTCCCAATTCAGGGGCAACACCCTTCCAAAGGCATAGACTTAGAAGGCTGTGTGGACCGTGAAGGCCGAGCGATGTCCCTGGCTGTATCGTTACATTGCATCACGAAACGCTGTCCCTGTCACCTAGCAACCTTGACGGCTGCAGTTGGCATGCAGTGAATTTCGGGACCTGTTGGCTGGCGAAGCATCCACCCATTTGGATCTTTCATTGGCATGGAGAAGAAGGACGAAGGAGGTGTTTCTCAGCCGCATACGAAGTGGCCTTCGGAATGGGACATTCTGACGCAACAAGTAGGCAAATGCAGCCTCTGAAGGGTGCAGCCCCTGAATTGGGACACAGCTTAGTATATGTATATACCCCTTCTAATGAACACAATGATCTACTTTAAGCTCCACCCATTGCTGACACAGCTGGTCTAGGCCTTGTAGAGAATACTGCCAATAGAATAGGACTCTCTGGAGCAGATCAACTAGATGGACCTATTGGCACCATGCTGCCTAATAATGCCAGACGTGGGCTAGTAGGGGGGTATAAAGCCCTACAGTGTCTATATAGGTTAACGGTCCTTCAGTAGAGTTTCCTCTGTTACTGCGTTAGACTGTTATCCCAGGCTTTGAGGATATGGGCCTTTTTTAAAGTTAAGACCTGAAGTTGACTTGTTTATTTATTTATATATTTATTTATTTATATATTTCTATCTCTTATGAATTACTCCTATTAATTATTCCCTTATTTTACTCGTCCTCATAGCCTCTCCATCTTGTTGTCAATACTAGTCCTTTTCCCCTTTTCTTGCTTTTTTTCTTATGGCTTTCCAATAACGACCCCAGTCCTCGTCCTCCTCCGCTCTGATCCACACTTAAGTGCGCGCGTGGAGTTGTTATTTGTTATTTATTCACTCTTTATTAGCAGTAGTTTGCAGTGCGGTCCTGATGAATGTGTTTTGGTGGTCTCTGCGGGGTCCCGCGGCCGCTCTCATCATTACTGAGCATTAAGACCAGTGAAGATTCACGCAGCGGGGGCTTTAAGAGCGTCCGCAAAATTATGGAAATATATGGACGGTTAATCATCACGGCGCCCTGTAGGGGACAAACATTATCAGCCCCACTCCCCAAAAAAATAAAAAACACATCCCCGGTCGCTTTCTTCTCCTTTCTTCTGATGCTCCTTTCTGAGTCCCAGCCCAGCTTTCATCATCAAACCTCATTATCCTGCGCCGTGTTCAGCGCCGGGAAAACTCCATCCAAATCAGCCAGAGCTCTAACTTTTATCAAACTTTGCCATATCTCTGCTGGACCTTGTGTGTGTGTGTGTGTGTGTGTGTGTGTGTGTGTGTATTCCTAACCGATGACTTTGACCCCTCAGAGCCGTCACTGAATCATCAGCACACACTGGGAGATAAAGCTCAGAGGGGGAACCTATCAGAATCTGCATTCCAGTCCAGTCAGGTTTAATAATACAGCTTTACAGAGTGCTATGGTTGCTATGGTATACCAGGTGGATGCTATATGGTTGGTTGGTAGCTGCTAAGTGGTTACTATGGTAAGTGTTTGCTATGGTGCTTGAAGGTGGTTTTACTATGCATGGTTGCTATGGTATCACTAAGTGGCTGCTAGCTAGGTGTTTAAGTGTTGGTAGGTGGTTGCTATGTCAGATTTCAAGTCAAGTCAGATTTATTTGTAGAGCTTTTTACAACTGTTGTCGTCACAAAGCAGCTTTACATAATTAGTACTTAATAAAGGACAGAGACCGAGAAGAAAGAAGAAATAACATGAAGGGTCAAAGACCCCCGTGAGCAAGCCAACGGCGACAGTGGCAAGGAAAAACTCCCTCAGAGCTGGAGGAAGAAACCTTGGGAGGAACCAAGACTCACAAGGGGGACCTGACCCGTCCTCCTCTGGCCAGAACTATTTATACATTAATGATAAAAATTACCAAAGCAGATACAACAGAAAGTTAATAGTGGTGATATTAATAGTGTCAGACAGCCACGAGTCCATCTAGGTTTCAGCACGGCCACCAAACAGGCAGCAGCGGCAGGCGGGTGAGCCATGGGTGGTGGCGGGTTGGTAGGTGGCAGCTGGTTAGATGCAGGTAGAGGGGACCTCAGCGGGCAATCTTCCTGCAGGTCGGGCTGGGTGGCCATTTACTCGAAGAAGGTAAAGAGAGAAAAGTTAGTTCTAAGAGGAATTTTATGGAGGGCAGAGAATGTTGAGAATCAGCATCTGGGTATGTCTGACGACTCCGGCAGGTCTGATTATCACTGCATAATTTAAAGGAGAGAGCCAGAAGGTAACACGGACACGGGCGTACCCTGAGAACACCAGCATCTATCTGCTCCACCGTCAACAAACCTGAGTGATCGCGTGTAAGCAGCGAGACGACAGCTCCAGCATCTCAGTGTACTACAATTCCCTGGGTCCGCGAACCCCTGGACCTGCAGCCCTTATCTAAGAAACATTAATTACCAAAAGCTGAACTAAACATATAAGTTTTCAGCTTAGATTTAAAGATTGAGACTGTGTCTGAGTCCCGAACATTATCTGGAAGGTTATTCCAGAGCTGGGGGGCTTTATAAGAAAAGGCTCTTCCCCCTGCTGAGGTTTTCTGAATTTTGGGAACGAGTAAGAGGCCAGCACCCTGAGATCTAAGTAGTCTTGATGGTTCGTAATATACAATAAGATCCTGCAGGTACTCAGGAGCGAGGCCATGTAGGGCTTTATATGTTAATAGAAGAATTTTGTATTCGATACGGAATTTAACTGGGAGCCAATGAAGTGCTGATAGAACTGGACTGATATGGTCAGATAGTTTTAGTAAGGACTATGGAGTTTCTTAACGGTTGCTGGAACGTTGCTATGGGGTTACTAACTGGTGTTGCTAAGTGGTGGCTATGGTCTTGCTAGGTGGTTGCTATTACATTGCTAGATAGTTGCAGCACCAGTTAGTACCCCCATAGCAACACCAGTTAGTACCCCCATACCAACACTCTAGCAAGACCATAGCCATCACTTAGCATCACCAGTTATTACCCCCATAGCAACATCCTACCAACACTAAAGCACCTAACTAGCAACCACTTAGTGACACCATAGCAACCATCCATAGCAAAACCACCTTCCAACCACCTACAAGCAGCACAGCAAACACTTACCATAGTAACCACTTGGCAGCTACCAAGCAACCATATAGCATCCACCTGTGTTGCTAAGTGGTGGCTATGGTCTTGCTATGTGGTTACTATGGAGTTGCTTAATGGGTTCATAGTTAGTGGCTAGATGGTAACTAGATAGTTGCACGTTGGGTGCTGTAGTGCTGCTAGTGGTTGCTGGGGCGGTGCTAGGTAGTAGCTAGGCAGTTCCTATGGTATTCAAGATCATTGCTGTGGTGTCTCAGATGGTTCCTAGGGTGCTGCCAAGTGGCTGCGGTGGTACCCCATGTGCAGGAACTATATGACAGTGATCCGGTAGTTACAGTAGTGTTGGACTGATGTTAGCTAGAACAGTCTGCAGTCTGCGGAACCCAGGGAACCCCACTCAGGGTGTTTATATAGAGGTTTATGGGTGTTAATATGTGTGTGCAGGGTGTATAATAGGTGTGTATTCGCAGTGCAGCTGTGTTTACAGACAGGTACTCCGCCCCATATAAGGGTGTATGAGATGTTTTCCACAGCTGCAGTACGAGCGACTCCAGCGCTGAGTCTCAGGTGATCTTACCTGCGGTTGTTTTGATTGTGTACTTTAGAGAAAATAACTGATGCTGAGTTGCAGATTGAACAGTTTTAGAAAGAGAGTAGCAGAGTGAATCACGCTCCGTGTGT
>NC_132881.1:47980789-47983289 GCF_030463535.1 Salminus brasiliensis
TGTATGTATGTGTACATGTGTGTGTATATATATATACCCAGTCGTTTATGCTATACATACATATATGACCATATCAAACTTCCCTGTGGGTCGGTTGGGCCTCTGCTCTCGCTCTGAATCTGGCAGCTCCTGCAAGTGTTCAAAGCCTTTGGCCGGCGCTTCTACACACTCCACTGCTCCGCAGCCTGCAGTGATATGGCCCCCAAGAGATATGCTCATGATGGACCCTCCAGGGGCCTTGAACTCTACCAGAGGAAACAAAGCTTGCCAAAGGAGCCACTCAGAGCCCCTCAGGCCACGAAAAACACTCATAAATACTCGCCTGCTTTTAACACCTCCGGATACGTACCAGCAGGAACCTGAGAGAGCAGCGGCAGAGAGAGAGAAGTGTGTGAGAGCGCCAGCGCGAGAGTGACTCTTCTTTTTACGGCTTCTTTTTTTCCATTATTACATAAATTAAACTTAGGAAACTGGAAAAACACACACACACACATGCCGTCTTACCACTTACTTAGATTTTCAGATTGGTGCTCTCCAAGACGAGCCATAATTCCCTCCCAAATATGTCCGCAGCTTTTTTGTCCCGCAGTTAAATGGGACGAGCGGTGTGTGTGTGTTTTCGTAGGGAATATTTCAGTGAGTTTTTAACACTTAGCTTTCAGCATAGATGGATAAAGATGCTCCGTTTTGAGAGAGAATTCAAATCGTCAAGCTGACGGACGCGTCGCCATGAGGCCGATTCCGCCACTGGCAGATAATCGTTCCTGAATGAGTGATGTCTTCTTTTGGGAGACGTATCCGTAATGGGCCTGCTCCGATCTTCCACACACAAAACAAGGTGGCCATGAAGGGAAGGGAAGAGTCCTGTTAGGCTTTGGTGTGTTTCAATGAATAGAATCCCTTACACATGTGCAAATACGTTTGGACAAAAGTATTGGGACACCTGCTCATTCATTGTTTCTTCTGAAATCAAGGCTATTAAAAGAGCTGATCCTGATTTTGTTGGAGTGACTGTCTCTACTGTCCAGGGAAGAAGACTTTGTTGTAAGGATTTGATTGGCATTTAGCGACAAGAGCTTCGTTGGTAAGGTCAGGATGTTGGATGATGATGATGATCACCACCTGGCATTAGCCGCGGTGCCCTTCGGTCAATGCTTAGGTGCCGAAGGTGGTCGTATTTTGTTGCCAGTACTTCTTAACAGTGACTAGATAAGCTGTGCATGTGTGTGTGTGCAATTGCACAACTGTGTCAGCAATGGGAGCAACTTAAAGACTTCAAGTAGATGAATGCATTCGTTAAAAGGGGTGTCCACAAACTTTTTGGACTTACATATATATGTTTATAGATATATAATCTTCACTCTGAATGACTGCACACACACAAACACACACACATCTAGCAGAAGCCTGGTATTTTTAGTGATTTCACACACTTGCACGTTTCTCTGAGAGTGAGAGAGTGTGTGCGAGAGAGAGAGAGAGAGAGAGAGAGAGAGAGGTGCTGCAGTAGCGTCCTGCTGTTGTGATTCAGAAGGTTTCTAAAAAACCCTCAGAGCTGCCCTGGAGAAGCTTTTAGACCAGCCAAAGAGTTTCAGCTTCAGCCAGAGTGATGGAAGTGCTCTACACACTCTCCCTCTCTCGCTCGCTCGCTCTCTCTCTCGCTCACTTTCGTCCCTTTCATCCCTTCTCCCCACACTCTCCCACCTGGACCACTTAGGGATGCGGGTTTTAACACACGCAGTCAGTATGAGTTAAAGTGCTTCGCACAGCAAAAAAACAGTAGAGTCCACCTTGGAGCCTAAATTCTGACCACACTTCGGTCCATGCTCAGAGATAACTGTGAGTCGTACAGTGTCAGCAAGTCTATTAGAGATTACTTAAAGAGAAGCTCTGACCAACTTAGGAGAACCTTTGACGATGCATCACCTTCTGATGAAGTATCTGGAAGGTAGGAGAAACTTTTGATGGCTGCTTTGGGTCAGTTTTGGAGGGTGGACAGGTTGAGGTGAAAATGTGTTTACTAGCTAGAGCCAAGATAGGGACAGTATGCAGCATTCAGCCATATTATTAAAACCACTGACAGGTGAAGTAGCACTGTATAACACTGTGCCAAAGGCTCTTCACTGTGCCAGATACTTCCCCGGGCGCTGGAGTTGGCTGCCCACCGCTCTGGGTGTGTGTGTGTACTCACTGCCCCTAACACATGTGTGTGTGTGAGTTTGTGAGTTTGTTTTCACTACAAATGCGGAGGACACATTTCGCTGTACAGTGTACACTGTACAGTGACAAATACCTGCACCTTTACCTTTACCTTTACCTGTCAAGGCATGGAGATACATTAAATGTCCAAAAACTTGTGGACACCCCTTCTAATGAATGCATGCTGACGCTTTAAGCTGCACCCATTACACATCACAGATGTGTAAATGCACCCATACAGCTTGTCTCCATAGAAAAGTACTGCCAATAGAATAGGACCTGAGGTGTTGATCATCATCAT
>NC_132881.1:47985789-47995789 GCF_030463535.1 Salminus brasiliensis
AGCAGGCCATGTGCATCATGTCAAACATCTGGGCATTTTAAGGACAAGGAGAGTATGTGCACGCACACACACACACACACACACACACACACACACACACACAGCTGTCAAATCACATCACTTTCTGCTTCTCTATTACAGCACCAGTCCCACCAGCCTTCAGCATCTCACATTATTGGTGTTTGTTCTGACCAATCACAGCGTTCTCCCTCAGGGCCCCGACCAATAGGAGGCTTTTATTAACAAAGCCCTTTAAAGTGGATGGAGGCAGTTTAGAGCAGACGCTGGTGGTGCTGCATTATGCAATGTGGAGCACACCAGCAGCTGCAGAGCTGGCTTTATGGCACTGTCTGACTGACTGAGTGAGTGAGAGACAGAGAGAGAGAGAGAGGGAGAGAGAGAGAGGTGAGAATAAAGAGAGATTCAGTTAATAAAGGTCGAGAGACAAAAAGAAAGACTGTAAAGGAGAGAGAAAGAGGAGAGAGAGGCAAAAGCAGATTGAAGAGCGAGGGAGTGGCAATAAAAGGGCGAGAGAGATAAGACAACACTGGAGGAATAAAGAGAGAGAGAGGGTTTTGTCGCTGCAGCTGCAGTGAAAGTTTTTTTTGCTGAAGCTGAATTGGGTCTGAATTCACACTGATTCTGTTTGATCTCACACACTTGTACATTCATATGTGTGTGTGTGTGTATGTGTGTGTGTGACAGAGAGTGTGTGTTGATGCTGAGACGATGCTAAGTGGGGTAGAGCCTCCCAGGCAGTTGAAACAAAAGCCTGGGTTGGATTTTTGCTTTGGGATTAGAGAGTGTATGTGTGTGTGTGTGTGTGTTCTGGTTGCTATGGCATTGCTACATGGTTGCTATGGTATTCCAGGTGATGTGTATGGTGTAACTACATAGTTACTATTGAGTTCAGTGGTTCCTTGATAGTTACTATGATGTTGCTAGATGGTTGCCATGGTGTTGCTATGTGGTTTCTATTGTGTCATACAGTAAGTGGTTGCCATAGGTTGTGGATATCATAGGTGGTTACCATAGTGATCGGTATGATGTTGCAATGTGGTTTCTATGGAGTTGTTTAGTCATTCCTAGGTGGTTGCTGTGGTGTTGTTAAGTGATTGCCATTGTATTATAAGTGGTTGCTACAGTGTTTCTAGGTGGTTCCTATGTTGTTACTACAGTGTTGGTAGTTTGCTGCTATAGTCTTACTTGGTGGTTGCTATGGTGTTGGTAAATGATTGCTATGGTGTTGTTTAGTGATGTTTGGGGAATAGAGTGAACGGATGCTCAATTGTTTTATAATGTCTCTCTCTCTCTCTCTCTCTCTCTCTCTCTCTCAGCGATGCACCTGTTTGGTCTGAACTGGCAGCTTCAGGATGCGGAGGGTTACGCCTTTGAGAACGGCGTCAAAACAGACACAACACCATCCAACACAGTGACTGCACTGTCCGCCGAACATGGTAACCACACGCACTCACTCACACACACACACACACACACACACACACACTAACCCCTGCTTCACCTGTCCTGGAGATTATCTAATATTGCTCATTTTGGATATAGAGAACTGCCCCATCACTCTAACCCCTGTCTCTCAGCAGTGAGAGGGTTCTACAGTAGAAGCTCCAGATCTGATCAGAACAGATAAAGCAGCTGAACATGAATCCAGTAAAAAGGAGAAACAAGAGCTTCTCATTCTGAAGAAAGAAAGTAGTGAGATCTTGTCTCACGGTGAGCTAGTCTGAAGAACAGAGCTCGGTTCCTCCAGGGTTCTCCTGGACGCCCCCCAGTCCAGCCAGCACAGCGTGGAGGATGTGTTCACCTCCATCAGCAGCAGCAGCAGCAGCAGCAGCTCACCTGATTTACCATCATTAAGCCCTGATTTACCACCAAACCAGGTGTTGATCTGAGGAGAACTCTAAATAATACTAGACTCCATGAGAGAGGAGAACTTTGGAGATGTTCTAATGATGAACACAGTGATGGAGAACCTCCACCTCTTTCTGTAGGAGTGTTATTATCAGTGTTTAATTTTATTATTATTAGTTTTTATTTTTTAAACATATCAGATATTCAGACTTTTTTGCAGTGTGTAAGAGGGTCTGGTTTGTGCTCTCTAGCAGGTGCTCAATGTAGCAGTAAGTGCCACCGTGATTGGTGGTGATTGGCTGTAAGCAGGCTGTGAACGCTGATAGATCTGTTTAGGCGTCTCGTTTGTTTGTTCCTGAACGAAGGAAGCCGTTATGCTCTCGGCTATAAAGCAGCACTGACACTTCAGACCCACACGTTATTTACCGGAATACACACTGCCTTCAGTTTTTCCACCTCACTCCGTCTCTCAAATGCCTCAGTTTGTCAGTAATGTATACACACTATACGGACAAAAGTATTGGGACACCTTCTCATTCACTGTTTATACTGAAACCAAGGCAATTAAAAAGAGTCGATCCTGCTTTTGTTGGAGTAACTGTCTCTACAGGAAGACAGATTAGATTAGATTATGGAGGAGCATTGCTGTGAGGATTTGATTGCATTCAGCAACAAGAGTGTTGTTAGTGAGGTCAGATGTTGGTTGAATGATCCAACTCATCCCAAAAGCACCATCACTGCTCCACAGCTCAATGCTGGGGGCTTTATACCCCTCTAGCCCACACCTGGTATTATTAAGCAGAATGGTGTCAGTAGGTCCAAGCTGTGTGTGTGTGTGTGTGTGTTCATTTGCACATCTGTGTCAGCAATAGGTGAATGCGTTCATTAGAGGGGGCGTCCACAAACATTTGGACACATATTGTGTGTGTGTGTGTGTGTGTGTGTGTGTGTATAATATATTTTTATATATATATATATATATATATATATATCATATAATCACACATCTGTCCAAATGTTTGTGGACACCTCTTCTAATGAATACATTCAGCTGCTTAAAGCTTAAGATGGTCATCAGACTTTTCATGGTCAGTTTATGCCCAGCGTCTCCCTGACAACCGCTCCAACATCCTGTTCCTCTCTCTCACAATTATCATCATCCAGCAAGCTAATGAAGGTTCAGCCACTGCGGCCTAATGCAGCCCCTCCGCCGCTCCCCTCCCTGATTTGCAGAGAGCAGAGAGTCATAAAGAGGCGCTAATGTCGTCTCTGGAAGACGAGCGGAGAAACACACGCTGTGAAATCGCATTGTAGTACGGTTAATGTCTCTGAGACGGGGGGTGGAGGGATGGAGGGGGCAGGAGGGGGAGAGGTTAGAGGAAGTTTAGAGGAAGTTGAGAGATGGAGAATGAGGCAGAGGGAGAAAGTGAGATGTTTGCGTTTGTAATGAGGTTATCAGTCACATTAAGGCTTTTGTTTTCCTTGGGTTTAACCCCACGCTGTGGCATCGTTAGCACAGGCCTCCGAGAGTGAGGGAAGACTAGCCAGAAGCAACTAGTGCTCATGAGTCACGGCCCGCAGCCGGAGACACTCCCCCTGAAACGTTCCCCTGCACTGTTCCAGCTCTATACACTGCTCTCTCACTCTATACACTGCTCTCTCACTCTATACACTGCTCTCTCTTTCTATACACTATATTCTCACTCTATACACTGCTCTCTCACTCTATACACTGCTCTCTCTTTCTATACACTATATTCTCACTCTATACACTGCTCTCTCTCTCTATACACTATATTCTCACTCTATACACTATATTCTGACTCTATACACTGCTCTTTCTATATACATATACACTGCTCTCTCACTCTATACACTGCTCTCTCACTCTATACACTGCTCTCTCTATATATACACTGCTCTCTCACTCTATACACTATATTCTCACTCTATACACTGCTCTCTCACTCTATACACTATATTCTCACTCTATACACTGCTCTTTCTATATATACACTGCTCTCTCACTCTATACACTGCTCTCTCACTCTACACTGCTCTCTCTCTCTATACACTGCTCTCTCTCTCTATACACTGCTCTCTCACTCTACACTGCTCTCTCTCTCTATACACTGCTCTCTCTCTATACACTATATTCTCATTCTATACACTGCTCTCTCTCTCTCTATACACTGCTCTCTCTCTCTATACACTGCTCTCTCTCTCTATACACTATATTCTCACTCTATACACTATATTCTCACTCTATACACTGCTCTCTCACTCTACACTGCTCTCTCACTCTACACTGCTCTCTCTCTCTATACACTGCTCTCTCTCTATACACTGTGCTGTCTCACTCTACGTACTTTATACACCGTATAACAACAAATTACATTATACACTATATTTTCTCGTTATATACTGTATTATCACTCAGGACACTGTAGTCTTACATTATACATGATATATATTCTTGTTATATACTATATTCTCATTCTTTACACTGTAAACAATGTCATCATATACACTATATACTATTCTTTATCCTACACTATATTTCATACACTACACACCACATCCTTGAACTACACACTACATTCTATACATTATACACTTATACTATACACTGTCATTATACTATACACTACATCTTTATATACATCCTTATACTACATATACTACATTCTTCTATACCTTACATTTTTTTCTCTATACACTATTTTCCTATACTCTTCACTGCATCCTCATATTACACACTGCATTCCTGTGCTATACATTATATCCTTGCACTGTACACTACATTTTCATACTATATTCTTATTCTATAAATTACATTCGTATACACACTATATTTTATTAGTACACACAATAATGCACTAAACACTGTTTGGGCTTTGAAATTCTTTTTCTTTCTCACAAATCCATATGCTACGCAGCTGCACTGCAAATGAAGGATTATTAGGCTGGTCTGTTATTGATGTTGTCTGCTCCAAAATGTGATCCTTATAATAATAATCCTTCAAAAGTCATTTTTTATGGTTTCTATCTCTGATTAAAAGACTTTTCTAATTCAGAGAACATGTGGTTTCTCAACACTAAATGTCCCACACTTCATTTCATGGTGCCAAATAATTATGATGTGATTATTTTTTATTAGATTTAGTGTTTTTATAGCTTATTACATTTCCATTCAGTTTCCTTTCGTTATGGACAGGTTAGACTCGACACGTCCACCCAGAAATAATTCAACCAACTGTAAGGAAAGGCTTCAGAGGCATGGGAAGGCCGTGAGGGACCTGGGAGGGTTAATTGCTCTTTCATCCACTGCAGTGTGTCCTCATGTGTCCAGCATTAGCCACAGGCTTTGTGGTCAGCTAGTCTGGGAAGCTCTGTGAGGAATAATTAATGGGAATTAATAGGATATTAATAACAGATGGTCTTTATTAGTGAGAGTATGAGCTCAGACTGCTCTTATTTCCTCACCCTCTACTGTACCGACTCTTATAGGACTCCAGATACCAGTCGCTGACACGTATGTGGTGGTGTTTGAGTGTGTGTGTGTGTGTGTGTGTGTGTGTGTGTGTGATGTCTAGACGTTAGCTTACTAGCTCATTAAGGCCCTAGTGTTGTCTTTAAGGTCAAAGGCTTAGTTCTGATCAATCAATCAATCAATCAATCAATCAATCAATTAGTCAATCAATCAACCTTTAGTTGAACTCGTAGTACATTGAGAGTGACCCATCATCATTCCAGAGAACACAGTTCTTCCACTGCTCCACAGCTCCTCAATGCTGGGGGGCTTTATACCCCTCTAGCGCAGGCCTGCTGTTATTAGGCAGCATGGTGCCAATAAGTCCATCATATGCACATCTGTGTCAGCAATGGATGCAACTTAAAAAAGCTGAATGCATTCATTAGTAAGAGGTGTCCACAAATATTTGAACATCCAGTATTTTTATGTGTATGTTTTATATATATTTGAGCCAGATCTGGAACTATGCTCAGCACTGGGGGATGTTTATGTTTATATGTGTGTTTATAGACTACAGTAAATCACAGTGTGTTCCAACCCTCATACATTTACCAAACCAATGAAGAGAGATTATATGAGTTTGAGGAGACAGGTTGAAAGACAGGCGTTTTTGGGCGAGATGAGATTGGAGACTAGCTTATAATCAGTGCTTAAATCAGGTCTGTCCACGTCATTTTACTACACTGTCTGTTTTAAACCTGTGAACGTAGCTTTTCCAGCAATTGTTAAAGCATAATCTAAGATTTTATGCATGTTTTTACAATGAGCTGAGATTGGTGACAGTCCGAGTACAGTGTTTGTTAGCAACATTAGCCTAGCATCTCCAATTCTGAACTAGAGAAGCACACATCAGATGCCAAGTGTATCCTGGCCGATCGATTGTATCTGGGGTCAGTGATCAGTCGTGTCCATTTGATTTTTCATGAAACTGTCCCTTTAACACGGTGCATCCTGCTATAGATCCCAGCGTGAACACACTCCTCACATTAGCGGCAGCTGCTGCTCGGCGGAAGTGCTGGATGGGAGTTAAGAGTGTGTTATGCGTGAGAACTGTATTGATCACGTTAATATTTAAACATTCCAGCTCCTCTTACGCTGCCTTTGCTGGATGTGGAGAAGTGCCGGATTACGTCTGTATGCATGTGCGGCTCTATTTTTCTCTAAAGCTGTCATTAAAACAGTACACACACACACACACACACACATGCATACACACACAGGTGGTGGCAGCAAAGCGGGCTTGCTTGGATGAAGAGATTGCGAGAGGGGTTTACTCAAGGCGAGAGAGTCCAAGTTAAACAAAAAGTGAGAGTGAGATGAAAGGAGGACTGGAGAGAAAAACATGTCCAAAAGTTTGTGGACACCCCTTCTGATGAATACATTTAGCTGCTTTAAGTAACACTCATTGCTGACACAGATGTGCAACTGCACATACACACACAAGGCTTGTCTAGTCACTTAGTCCCTGTAGAGAAGTACTGCCAATAGAATAGGACTATCTGGAGCAGATCAACTAGATGACCCTATTGGCTCCATGCTGCCTAATAATGCCAGGTGTGGGCTAGAGGGGTATTATAAAGCCCCCCAGCATTGAGGAGCTGTGGAGCAGTGGAAGAACTGTGTTCTCTGGAATGATGATGGTGCTTGAATTGGGGATTGAGGTGGGGTGGTGACCCAGCAGACATCCTAACCTCACCTGATGACACGCTCTTGTCGCTGAATGCAATCAAATCCTCACCTAAATCCTCCTCTAAAATCTAGTAGAAAGTCTTCTTCTCTGGACAGTAGAGACATTTACTCCAACAAAAGCAGGATCAGCTCTTTTTAATAGCCTTGATTTCAGAAGAAACAATGAATGAGGTGTCCCAATACTTTTGTCCATATATTATCACTGTTACACAAAAACCTTGTATCCTCAAAAAGCCCAAAAGCTTCATAGGTTTCAATGGAATGTCATTTCGGAGCATTTCTATTGGTCTGTTCATCATGAAATACTGATACAGTATAAAGAACAACTGCCAGATTCACATTATGAAGAAATGTGAAAAACAGTAGGTGTATGCATATCTAAAATATATGAATATCAATAGAATTAATGCCCTAAGATGAAAAATACATTAAAAACAATGGCTATAACTGCTAAAATGACTTTTTAATATTTAAAATCATAAGAAAATCCCATTTTCTATTAATAAACGCTGATCTGCGCATTTCTAGTCCGTCCAAAACAATTGTTCTAAATATAAGAAGAAGCGTTTGAAGGCATGGGAAGGCCGTGAGGGACCTGCGAGGGTTAATTGCTCTTTCATCCACTGTAGTGTGTCCTCATGTGTCCAGCATTAGCCACAGGCTTTGTGGTCAGCTAGTCTGGGAAGCTCTTTGAGGAATAATTAATGGGAATTAATAGGATATTAATAACAGATGGTCTTTATTAGTGAGAGTATGAGCTCAGACTGCTCTTATTTCCTCACCCTCTACTGTACCGACTCTTATAGGACTCCAGATACCAGTCGCTGACACGTATGTGTTGGAGTATGCTGTATGTGGGTGATGTCTAGACGTTAGCTTACTAGCTCATTAAGGCCCTAGTCTGAGCTGTAACTCTCCCACAGGTGTTTGAAATCTTTCCCCTCTGAAAACTTTCATCAGAAATCTAATTTACGCAATCTCACCCTCTTTTTACCCCAGCATACCTAATGTGAGCGATGCTCGTTGCTATCTATCTCCATGTCTTCCCTCTGCTGCGTTTCAACAGCAGCGCTGCTTGTGAATATATCTACACTGATGGGTGCGGTGGTCTCGAAATGAAGGGTGTTCAGGTCAGTTTCTGGAGTATTGCTGTGTATCTTGGCAACGTAAAACACAGGAGGAGCTCCACTGACTGAAAACAGCCTAGACAGGCGTTCGTCAACAGTCAGATGTTCGTTTGTTGCTATCTCGGCAGTGAATTATCAACACAGGCGGGTTCAGCCCGCCGCTCGTACACGCCTCCCCCGTCGCTTTACACCACTGCAATAGCAACCCGCCAAGGTCAGTCTGACCGCACCTGGCTCTTAAAGGGAGTGACGGCGAGAGACACTCTGATTGGTTTATTACTGCACGTTACGCCCAAAACAAACACACCCATGATTCATTAAGAGACTCAGTACACGACTTTTGAGCGTTTCTAGCAGGGCAAGACGAACATTTCCTGACGTTACCGTAGCAAAGACACACCGACACGCCCCTAAATCAAACTGTGCAGTTGACGTCTCGCTAAGATTGCCAAAATAGGGCCCTAGGATTTTTCGTTTAGCAAAGAAGCTACAAAGCTAATGTAGCCCACACTCAGATATAACTGACTCACTTTGTGTAAGTAATAATAGATTAACATTAAATAATACAAACATTAGAATAGGGTTTGTTAGCAGAGGAGGGCATATTATTAGCGATTTTACACAAAACGTTCAACCCCGTAACGTGAGAATTGAGAATGTGACTGACGGGGTTGAATGGCCGTCACTTTGTGGTCTTCCCACCACCACCGCCATCACCACCATGACCGTACCTGAGAATGACTCAAGTATGGGAAGCATGCCGTTAGCATTGTGCTACTGCAGGCCTGAATCCTCACACACTCTCAAACCACGGGAAGTTGTTGAAGATGCTAAATGCTACGTTCCACAGAGTCAGAGCGGTTCACAGTGGTGCTGAATAGAAGCAGACGTCTGAAGCTAAAGCTCCTCACAGAACTTTTAGATGTGCATTTGTCCAGAAAGCTCATAAGCAAGTCTGTCTACAGTTTGAGGACAGTGTGTGATGGTTTAGGCCTACTGTTAGTGCTATGCTAATTGGTGGGTGTACATAAGCTTCCATTAGCCTTTTAGCTCCGTTCGCTTAGGAGCTGCAGTGACCATGTCTGAATCCATACAGGGAAAGGCAGGGAAGTGTGTAAATGAGGTTTTTTGGACGAAACTATCACTTTAAGGCGGCTGAAGCGGGAACACTCCCACAGGTGCCTAAAACCATTCCCCTTCAGAAGAGCAGCTTAACAATTATCCTCCACTTCCTGAGTCTGGCTGGAGTGCTGGCTGGATCAGAGTGGATTGAGGAAATGCAGAAACACACACACACACACACACACACACACACACACACACATACAGAGTTCCAGTTAAAATGAAAAAGCTGAAATTCAGCCCTCAGCTAAACCGCGCCAAGAAAGTGGCTGCCCGTCCAGAGTGGAATCAGACACTCTGGAAACTCGGGGTGTCCTGGTCCAGGTTTTTTTTTTTTTTTTTGCGTGATCCAGTTTTAGGAAGCTGGGGAGGATAGACCTTATTTAAGCATTTAAGCTAAAGCTGGAACTGTTACTGTAAACGACTGCCACCACTCAGCTCTGTGGAGAAGATTATTTCTGTTTTTATAGATTAAAGTAATTCATACCGTGTTCCAAACCACATTGATTCGTCTGGCCTTCAGAGAAGGACTAATGATTTCTGGGAATTAAAAATACGGATCTGTAATTTTAGTTGTTATTCAATAGAACAGCACTGCTGTTTAAACACTGCAGTATTCCAGCACTAGTCCTGTTACACTACTCAGTTCTGCTCAGCT
>NC_132881.1:48000789-48003289 GCF_030463535.1 Salminus brasiliensis
TGGAGGGGTCGGTGAGGAGAGCGCGGTCAGTCAGCGTCCACGAGGCCGAGTTCATCCGCTTCCTGGATTCGGGAACGTGGCACCTGGCTTTCTACAACGACGGGAAAAACACGGAACAAGTCTCCTACAACACCATCGTCATAGGTGAGCTGTCAGCCCGGCTGGTCCCTCTACCCCCACCTGTGGTGGATCAGCCGGGACGTGTCCGGCGTCCGAAGTTTAGCTAATTTAGTTTGACCCTGGAGCTACGAGGCTAATGTAGCTATGATAGCTGCTACTTCCTGTTTTAGCATTGTGCTAACTCTGTGCTAACTCATGACAGCTGTGTCCCGGCTGACCCACTGAATTAGCTATAATTCAATTGAAAACATTGGTTCTAAACTTTTGGCAGTGTGTGCAACTGTGTCTGTAAGGGTGTAGGTGTGTGTGTGTGTGTGTGTGTGTGTGTGTGTGTGTGTGTGTGTGTGTGTGTGTGCAATGCTTATCAGAACTTTATCGATTGCAGCTTTAAGTGGTTTGGTGTGCAGGGACATCAAAGTGTTGCCTAGTGAACTACAGGCCTTTTCATTCTCTCTCTCTCTCTCTCCCTCTCTCTCTCTCTCTCTATATATATATATATATATATATATGTGTGTATATATATATATATACACACACACACACACACACTAAATGTCCAAATATTTGTGGACACCCCTTCTAATGAATACATTTAGCGACTTCAAGTTGCACGCATTGCTGACACAGATGTGCAAATGCACACACACACACACACACACACATACACACACACACACACACACACACAAACAGTTTGTCTAGAGCCTATAGAGAAGTACTGCCAATATAATAGGACTCTCTAGAGCAGCTAGACTAGATGAGGCTATTGACCCCATGCTGCCTAATAATACCAGGCGTGCGCTGGATAGAGGGGTATAAAGACCCCCAGCATTGAGCTGTGGAGCAGTGGAAGAACTGTGTTCTCTGGAATGATGGTGGTGGGGAGTTGGGGATGATGAGGTGGTGGGGTGGCGTTTATCATCATCCAATACCCTGACCTCACTAACTAATACTCTTGTTGCTGAATGCAATCAAACCCTCACAGCAATGCTCCTTGACAATCTAGTAGAAAGTCTTCTTCTCTGGACAGTAGAGACAGTTACTCCAACAAAAGCAGAAGAAACTCATTTTAATACCCTTGATTTCAGAAGAAATAGTGTATGAGCAGGTGTCCCAATACTTTTGTCCATATATATATATATATGTGTGTGTGTGTGTGTGTGTAAATACATAAACACTGTCTCTATGCTCTTTCTTTCTATATATATATGTATATGCACTCTCTCTCTCTTTTTCACTCTCTCTCTCTCTCTCTCTCTCTCTCTCTCTCTCGCTCGCTCGCTCTCTCTCTGCTGTGCAGTCATCAGAATAGCTTTCAGTCGGAGTAATTTCCTTCAATTCAATCACCCGATCCCGACATGTGGGAAATTAGCAGAGGGACTGCAGCGTGTGCTCGTGTCCGTTTTATAAGTTAACCTTTTGAAAATGAAAATTGATTGGTTGTACGCGCATCGGTGTGTGTGTGCGTGTGTGCGTGTGTGTGTGTGTCACGTACAAGGGCCAGTGGACACTCGGTAATAACTGCGACCGACAGCAGAGCGGTTCACTTCATTACTCTGTCACACACTGTGCCGACCGATCTCCTGGACACACACCTTTCTCCCCCGCTTAATGAGTGTATTGACTGCTGTGGCTGTAATAGCCCCTCATCCCCCTCGCCTCTGCCGGGATGTGGCGTTTCCCTTAGACACCCGCGTCCACGGCGGACGGTTTAGCTGCTAAAGGACGTCGTTTGCATAGAAGCACAAACACTGCTGTGCTGTGTCATCCGTCAGTGTCCAAAAGTTTGTAGACACCCCATTGCTGACAGAGGCATTCATACACCAACCAGTAGGCCTCTATGGAGCCGCCGTGAGCACATGACCCTGAGGTCACTGTGCGCAATGCTGAACGTGGCAGAGGGGTATAAAGACCCACAGCGGTGGGCTGTGTGTGTGTGGGGGGGGCTTCCCTGGAGTGATGATGGAGCTCCATCCAGGACCTTCGGGAAAAGTTGGAGTCTCAGAGCTAATCATCCAACATCAGTACTGGACCTCACTGCCGTCAGCTGCCGGCTGGGCAGTAATGTCCGCCACCAGATGGCGCTCTGAACCCCGGGGTTAAACATAGACTCAGACCCAGATTAGGATTAGAAAAGCCGACATCAGATCCGTTAAAATGTGCTTGGATTGACCCCGTCCCAGACAGGACAGTCCTACAATATACTGCTGCTGTCCTGCAAAAGTCTTGTATCTCCATTTGTGCCTGTATTAATTATTAAGCCGTGTGTGTGTATGTTACAGGTTAGCAGTCGTGTGTGTTTGGGTCATTCCTGAAAACTTCTTGTCTGCCTTTGTCTTTGTGTGTGTACTAAGTGTGTGTGTGTGTGTGTGTGTGTACT
>NC_132881.1:48005789-48043289 GCF_030463535.1 Salminus brasiliensis
TTAAGTTCAGTTCAGTTTAGTTAAATTCAGTTTACTTTATTTCAGTTAAATTCAGTTCAATTCAGTTCATTTCAGTTCATTTCAATTGAATTCAGTCCAGTTCAGTTAAATTCAGTTCGGTTAAATTCAGTTTAGTTCCCTTCAGTTTAATTCAGTTAATTTCATTAAATTTCATTTCATTTCATTTCATTGTAGTTCAATTCAGTTCAATTTAATTCAGTTCATTTCAATTCAATTCAGTTCAATTCAGTTCAGTTACATTCAGTTTGGTTCAATTCAGTTCAGTTTGGTTCAGTTTCAGTTTCAGTTTCAGTAGCTAGGGTTTGTGTACTGAATTTGTACCACACTCAATCTGAAACTATGACAGAGCATCCAACAATACGGGCAGCAGAAGCTTCTTTTATTAAAGTAATGAGCCTCTGAGGCTCTGCACTGCTGACTCTCAGTTTTTACTGTTTATGTGATATGCGACACTCTTTCTGCTCATTAAACCTGAGTAATTAGTGATTCAGAGGAGCGGATAAGAGGGTTCTTTGACACAGTGTGAAGTAAACTCTCTTAACCGTGATAGAATCGCTGTACCACACAGCCTTAAGAGGCTTACTGCTTTCATAAAACAGCAACAGCATAAAATAGGATAAAAATAATAAATAAATCATCAAGAACAAGAATCATAATTAAAACAATTTAGTTCATGTTGAATTACTGTTGCCTGGCAACCATGAACCACTGAAGGAGGACAGTCATGTCCAAATGTTTGTGGACACTCTAATGAATGTATTCAGCTACTTTGGGTTTAAGCATTCAGTATGTCACCCATTGCTGACACAGCTTGTCTAGTCCCTGTGGAGAAGTACTGCCAATAGAAAGGTAGGGGTTTCCAATAAAGTGGCCAGTGAGTGGAAGCACAAGGTAGGTGTTTCTAATAAAGTGGCCAGTGAGTGGAAGCACAAGGTAGGGGGTTCTAATAAAGTGGCCAGTGAGTGGAAGCACAAGGTAGGGGGTTCTAATAAAGTGGTCAGTGAGTGGAAGCACAAGGTAGAGGGTTCTAATAAAGTGGCCAGTGAGAGAAAGCACAAATTAGGGGTTTCTAATAAAGTGGCCAGCTAGTGAAAGCACAAGGTAGGTGTTTCTAATAAAGTGGCCAGTGAGAGAACGCACAAATTAGGGGTTTCTAATAAACTGGCCAGTGAGTGAAAGCTCAAGGTAGGGGTTTCCAATAAAGTGGCCAGTGAGTGAAACCTCAAGGTTGGGTGTTTCTAATAAAGTGGCCAGTGAAAGCACAAATTGGGGGTTTCTAATAAAGTGGCCAGTGAGTGGAAGCTCAAGGTAGGGGTTTCTGATAAAGTGGCCAGTAAGTGTAAACAAAAGTTGGGTGTTTCCAATAAAGCGGCCAGTGAGTTGCTGTTGAGTGTAGCAGAATATCTGGGAAAATCTGTCGTAGCTCTGTTCTGCTACATTAGTCCTTCGACTTGACCCTTTCATGTCAGGGTTTTAATCATCACAGGCTGTCATTTCTATCAAGCACTTCTTCTGGGTGGATTTTTAAGACTGTAAAGACATCAGAGGCTTTTGTGCAGAAGTGGCCTGTCATCAGCAGTGTCTCCATTAAGGCCCTGTTTCATTACGGCATCAAAGATGGTGCGATAATGTGTCATAAACACACTCCCTGATTACCATCAGGTCAGAAGAGCCATTGATTTTTCTCACAGAAAGATGGATCCTGTTGAAAAGCTCTCTGCTGCTATCTCTGAGGAGATGGTCAGACAATCGCTCTGAGAGAGAGAGAGCGAGCGAGAAATGTGATCTTTGCCACTTGGCTCTCCCTCCTCTCTCTCTGCTTAATGAGGACTCTAAGTTGCATCCATAGCCATCAAAGGGTCTTTTCTCGCTCTTTCCCTCTTTCTCCCTCTCTCTTTTTGTGCCGCTTTGATCTCTGCCTGTCCCTGCAATAATCATTAGCCACGGGTTAATAGTTCACTATTGGAGAAACAATTGCTGTTCTCCACTTCACAGAGCACATAATTGCGTTGATGTCCCCCATTGATACAGCGGCCTCCGTCAGCGGCCTCCGCCAGGGGCCTCCGCCAGGAGCCTCCGCCAGGAGCCTCCGCCAGCGGCCTCCATCAGCGGCCTCCGATAGCGGCCTCCAGAACGAGAGGAAAAAAGAGCTGAATCACAATTGATTTTACCTCACAGACTTGATTAGCTGAATTAGCTTCACACGTAGCTTGTACATTAGCACGGCTGACCGACAGATCACGTGTTTGTAGTTTTGTCTGTGTGTGTGTGTTTAGAGAGAAAGGCACACACACACACACTCACTCACTGAAGGAAAATGGAAGGCTAATATAATTAAATGTGTTCTGATTAGCATTACATTTAGCTCTTGCATTAGCATGGTGGGTGCATTAGCATGCTCCCATGTAGCTTCATTTGCACTTTGTGTGTGTGTGTGTGTATGTGTGTGTGTGTTTAGGCCATATATCCAGGCTAAGTTAATCAGTATCTATTATGTATAATTTAGTATGTACTGTTTTGTATCCACCATGAATTATTCAGTACCTACTATGAATTATTCAGGATCCACTGTAATGTTTTCAGTGCCCACTATGAATTAGTAATCATATACTATTAGTTATTTAGTATCCACTATAAATTATTCAGTATTCACTATTATTAAGTATCTGAGTATCTTATCTAACTATAATGTATTCCATTTCTGTTTGGTCATTTCTGAGTTATTTAGGATCCATGCTGAATTATTCAGTGTCTACTATGATTTTATTTTCAGTTCCCACTATGAATTATTCAGTTTTAATTATGAACTATTCAGTGTCTACTATATATTAGTCCACTAGGAATTATATAGAATCCACTGTGATGTTTTTGTAGTGCCCAGTATGAATTATTTAGTATCTACTATGAATTAGTCAGCATCCACTATGAATTAGTCAGCGTCCACCATGAATTAGTCAGCATCCACCATGAATTAGTCAGCGTCCACCATGAATTAGTCAGCATCCACTATGAATTAGTCAGCGTCCACCATGAATTAGTCAGCATCCACTATGAATTAGTCAACGTCCACTATGAATTAGTCAGCGTCCACCATGAATTAGTCAGCGTCCACCATGAATCAGTCAGCGTCCACCATGAATTAGTCAGCGTCCACTATGAATTAGTCAGCATCCACTATGAATTAGTCAGCATCCACCATGAATTAGTCAGCATCCACTATGAATTAGTCAGCGTCCACCATGAATTAGTCAGCATCCACTATGAATTAGTCAGCATCCACTATGAATTAGTCAGTATCTAATATGAATTATTCTGTATCCACCATGAATTATTCTGTATCCACCATGAATTATTATATATCTGCTATAAATCATTCTTTATCTACTAGAAATTAGTCAGTACCCATTATAAATTATTCAGTATCTACTATGAATTACTTAGGATCCACTATGAATTACTCAGTTTTATGACCTATGCAGTGTTTGTTATATATTATTCATTATCTACTATTAATTATTTAGGATCTACTGTGATGTTTATCAGCGCCCGCAACAAATTATTCAGTATCTACTATGAATGATGTATTATATACTACTATGCATTACGTCATATATACTATAAATGATAGGATGTGAATCATGGAGTGGAGCTTAAAGGGTTAAAGTGAACAACATCAGTTGTAGATATTAATGTTAGTGTTATGGTAGAAACTGAATGATGAAGCTGAGCATTAATAAGTGTATGATATGACTGTAGTTTATGCATGAAGCCTCTCCTCCACTGTAAATGTGTAAATGTGAAATGGGGTCAGCAGGACAGACTAATGTACATCTACCATTCACCCATACACTCACAGAGAGAGGGTGTGTGGTGGAACTGGGACAGTCCACCCTTAGGACTGAAACTGAGAGAGAGCGAGAGAGAGCGAGAGAGAGCGAGAGAGAGGGAGAGGGAGAGAGAGAGAGAGAGAGAGAGAGAGAGAGGGAGAGGGAGAGGGAGAGAGAGAGAGAGAGAGAGGGAGAGAGAGAGAGAGAGAGAGAGAGAGAGAGAGAGAGAGTCTGTCTGTACCATTTAAACTCATTCCAATTGAAGGCCACAGTTCACTGTACACATGCTGCAGTGTGACAGGACTGGGTCAGTAAATAACCAGACCATGTATTAAACTTTGCATGCACTCACACACACACACATACACACTCACACATACAAACACACACACATACACACGCACTCACACATACAAACACTATATGGACAAAAGTATTAGGACACCTGCTTAAGGTTATTAAAACTGTAACGGTCTCTACTGTCCAGGGAAGAAGGCTTTCTACTAGATTTTGGAGGATTCTGTGAGGATTTGATTGCACTCAGCAACAAGAGCGTTGTTAGTGAGGTCAGGATGTTGGATGATGATGATCACCACCCTAACTCACCTCATCATCCCCAACTCTTCAGCTCATCCAATAAGTACTGGATGGAGCTCCACCACCATCATTCCAGAGAACACAGTTCCTCCACTGCTCCACAGCTCCTCAATGCTGGGGGCTTTATACCCCTGTAGCCCACGCCTGGCATTATGAGGCAGCATGGAGCCAATAGGGTCATCTAGTTGATCTGCTCCAGAGAGTCCTATTCTATTGGCAGTACTTCTTCTCTACAGGCTAAACAAGCTGTGTGTGTGTGCATTTGCACATCTGTGTCAGCAAAGGGTGCAACGTAAAGTAGCTGAATGTGTTTATTAGAAGGGGTGTCCACAAACATTTGGACATGTGCAGAAAATCAATGTAAAATGAATATCAGAGTCTAATATTGTGTGTGTTCTCTCTCTCTCTCTCTCTCTCTCCACCACACACTCATACACACCTGCAGTGGACTGCCTGGACCCGTCGTGTTCGTCTCACGGAGTGTGTATCCACGGAGAATGCCACTGTAACCCTGGCTGGGCAGGCTCCAGCTGTGAGGTGTTGAAGACCATGTGTCCAGACCAGTGTTCAGGCCACGGCACGTTCCAGGCCGAGAGCGCCACCTGTACCTGCGACGCAAACTGGACCGGACCGGACTGTTCCGTTGGTAACGCACCATCCTTTAACTCGTGCTTATACTCACTGGCCACTTTATCAGAAACACCTACCTTCTATACTTTACTCACTGGCCACTTTGTTAGAAACAGAGTCGAACACAGATACAGTTTAAAGTTATATGGTAGAGGTTTCTAATAAAGTGGCCAGTAACCGTATGTTTCTCTTTTATTGCATTCGATTTCACAGACCACTTGTGCTAGAGTGTGTGTGTGTGTGTGTGTGTATGTGATGGCAGTGATAAGAGCAGTATTGGGCTCCTGCTGGTTTAAGGCTCACCCATGGCTGCCTGTTAGTTATGGGACATCATTCTCTCAGCTTCTAACGGAGCCTAATGAAAACTCTATTTCACCCCAGAGCCCTCCTACAGCTAACTCTCCCTCCATTACACCTCCCTCGCTCTAACTCTTGTTCATCTGCTCTCTCTCTCTCTCTCTCTCTCTCTCTCTATCTCTCTCTCTCCCTTATCTTTATCTACTTTGTCTCTGGCCTCTATCCTGTTTTCTCTGTGTTTCTCTATTAATTACTCTGTAATAAAGCTCCAGTGAGCAAGAGAGAGACAGACAGACTGACAGGCAGACAGATATATATATATATATATAGTAGATAGACAAAGATAGATGTATATATACATATATATGTATAAATGAGATACACATAGACAGACATGAGATACACATAGACAGACATGCAGATAGCTAGACAGATAGACAGACAGACAGACAGGCACACAGACAGAGAGAGATAGATAGACAGGCAGATAGATATAGATATAGATAGATAGATAGACAGTTAGACAGACAGATGGACAGACGGAAAGACAAAGACAGACAGACAGACAGATAGATAGATACATACATACATACATAAACAGACATACAGATAGCTAGACAGACAGACAGAGAGGTAGATAGACAGACATACATACAGAGAGGTAGATAGACAGACAGACATACATATATAGACAGATGGTCAGACAGGCAGACAGACAGGCAGAGATAGATTGAAAGATGGACAGACAGACAGACATACAGAGAGGTAGACAGACAGACATGAGATACACACAGACATAAATGAGATACACATAGACAGACATGCAGCTAGCTAGATAGACAGACAGATGGACAGACAGACAGACAGGCACACAGACAGAGAGAGATAGATAGACAGGCAGATAGATATAGATATAGATAGACAGATAGACAGACAGATGGACAGACGGAAAGACAAAGACAGACAGACAGATAAATAGATACACACATACATACATACATAACCAGACAGACAGACAGAGATGTAGATAGATAGATAGATAGATAGATAGATAGATAGACAGACAGATGGACAGACGCAAAGACAAAGACAGACAGACAGACAGACAGATCGATACATACATACATATATACATACATACATACATAAACAGACATACAGATAGCTAGACAGACAGACAGAGAGGTAGATAGACAGACAGACATACATATATAGACAGATGGTCAGACAGGCAGACAGACAGGCAGAGATAGATTGAAAGATGGACAGACAGACAGACAGACATACAGAGATGTAGATAGACAGATAGGTAGACAGACAGACATACAGAGAGGTAGATATACAGACACACAGATAGATAGATGTATACATAGAGAGACATACAGGTAGAAAGGCAGAGATAGATTGATAGAGGACAGACAGACAGATGGAGAGAGATAGATGGAGAAAGGAGGAGGAATAACAGAAGGCTGGGTTGAAGGACAGGAGGGAAGGGAAGAGATGAACTAGAGGAATCTGGTCATTAAATCTGTGTTAAAATGAAGCTCATGTACGTGATTTCAGTGCTGATTTAAGTGTGTGTGCTGCTGTAACCCCCTCAAACACACACTCCCACCGGAGCTGGAGACCGCCAGTTAATCCTGAGAGTGTTTCTGTCTTCAGCTGCTGTTTCCTTTATTATAGACAGTAAAGAGGGATTTTACAGGTGAGTCAGTATAAAATGTACACGATGCTCTAAATGTCCAGGCAGTCACCGTCACTCTCTATAAATGAGTGTTTGTAGAGCAGGTTCCTCCAAGGCCAAACAAACACACACACATACACACACACAAACACATACACACACACAAACACACACACACACACACACACACACACACACAAACAGTAAATCAGAATCATTTTATTAGCTAAGTTGGTGTGAGTTTACGTACCTAAAACATCATAAATCATTTTGGAGTAGTGGGACGTTGAAGAGATGAGGTGGAGCAACGGGACGTTGAAGAGATGAGGTGGAGCAACGGGACGTTGAGGATATAAGGTTGGAGTGACGGGACGTTGAGGATATAGGGTTGGAGTAACGTGACGTTGAGGGATTGGGTGGAGTAACAGGACATTGCGGATATAGGGTTGGAGTAACGGGACCCTGAGGCAATGAGGTGGAGTAACGGGACATTGAGGATATAGGGGTCGAGTGACGGGCCGTTGAGGGGATGAGGTGAAGTGACGGGATGTTGAGGGATTGGGTGGAGTAACGGGACATTGAGGATGTAGGGTTGGAGTGACAGGATATTGAGGATATAGGGTTGGAGTAACGGGACATTAAGGGATTTGGTGGAGTAACAGGTCGTTGAGGATATAGGGGTGGAGTGACGGGACGTTGAGGATATAGGAGTGGAGTAACGGGACGTTGAGGATATAGGGGTGGAGTGACGGGATGTTGAGGATATAGGAGTGGAGTAACGGGACGTTGAGGATATAGGGTTGGAGTAATGGGACATTGAGGATATTGGGTTGGAGTAATGGGACGCTAAGGGATTGGGTGGAGTAACGGGACGTTGAGGATATAGGGTTGGAGTAACGGGATGCTAAGGGATTGGGTGGAGTAACGGGACGTTGAGGATATAGGGTTGGAGTAACGGGACGCTAAGGGATTGGGTGGAGTAACGGGACGTTGAGGATATAGGGGTGGAGTGACGGGACGTTGAGGATATAGGGTTGGGGTGACGGGACGTTGAGGATATAGGGTTGGGGTGACGGGACGTTGAGGATATAGGGTTGGAGTGACGGGACGTTGAGGATATAGGGTTGGAGTGACGGGACGTGGAGGATATAGGGGTGGAGTGACGGGACGTTGAGGATATAGGGTTGGGGTGACGGGACGTTGAGGATATAGGGGTGGAGTGACGGGACGTGGAGGATATAGGGGTGGAGTGACGGGACGTTGAGTGCCGGCTCCTCTATGCTCTGGTAGATCCAGTCTTCTATCTCAGAGCTTGTGGGAGGTCCGTCTACACACACTGCTCAGAAAGTTCAGCACGTCAGTTCACATATCCGTCCACACACTCTGATCAAACACACACACGCCCAGCTGCCCAGGAACACAGTCATGCACACCTCAGCCAGCCAGCCCACCTCCCTCCACACACACCACCACACACACTCTAGGGTCAGAGCTGTCAGTGTTAGGGGGTGTGTGAAGAGTTTATCCAGACAGAAAAGCCCCAGTCTGCTATGACTCGGCCTGTACCCACAGCAGGACTCCAGCCTTTCCTTCTCCCCTGTTTACTGACATCTCGCTCTCTCTCGCTCTCTCTCTCGCTCTCTCTCTCGCTCTCTCTCTCTCTCTCGCTCTCTCTCTCGCTCTCTCTCTCTCTTTCTGCGACTTTGAGCTGATGATGGTTTTGAGGAATGTAACCTTTTACCTCTTGTGTGGTGTGTGTGTGTATGTGTGTGTGCTTTGTATACTTATGTTACAGACACAGAACAGAGCTCTGTGTGTGTGTGTGTGTTTGTGTGTGTGTGTAAATATATATGTATTTTGGTCAGAAGTTAGTCAGACTTAAAGGCTCCATGTTTTTTTGTTATAACTGAAAGTTAAGACTGAGGTTAAAAAAGGTCTTACTACATATAGGTACACACACATATATATAATACAAATAATACATACTATTACATATCAATACTGCATGTATATATAATGCATATTAGACATATGATTACATATATGTACTTACATTACATATATATGTATTATAAATGTATATATATAAACATATATATATATATATATATATATATACTTACATATGTGGCATGTCATTATTTCATATATATATATATACTTATGTATATAATGCATATGAGACATAATTACTACAATAATACATATACTAGCAAGCATTATATATATATATGTATATATAATGTATTTGAATAGTATTGTATATAGTATATAGTAGTGTGATAGACTATGAGTGCCATTATCTTCGGCTTATTCGTCTTATTTGTCTGAAACCCAGCCATGCCCATAAGTCCTTAATAAAATAACAATTGATTTTAAAATGATGGGAAACGAGCCTGCAGAGAACAACTCATTTATAATTAATTAATACGGCCTTGTGTACAACCACAGCTCACCAGGGCCAATATTTAGCACTGTAGCTCATGTATAATTGTGTTATTGCAAATAGTCCATTTATATATTTATATATATGAGATATAATTACCACATATATGTGCTTATATAATACGTAATACATGGAGCATTTAATAATTGTCCATTATCAGCCTGAAAAACTGACTCTTTGCATCTCTGTGTGTGTGGGTGTGTAAGCAGAGGTGTGTGCGGTGGACTGCGGCTCTCACGGAGTGTGTATGGGCGGTAGCTGTCGCTGTGAGGAGGGCTGGACGGGGTCAGTGTGTGATGTGAAAGCCTGTCATCCCCGCTGCACTGAACATGGAACCTGCAAGGACGGCAAGTGTGAATGTCATCAGGGCTGGACCGGAGAACACTGCACTGTCGGTAAGACCCCCCCTCCCCCAAACACACACACACTTTTAGAGACGTACATATATATATATATATATATATATATATATATATATATATATATATATATATTGTATTTATATCCATGTACAGTGTGTATGGATAATAGGTGTTTACCTATTATGTCTATGTAAACTATGCGTGTGCTCATACATTTTCAGTGATGCATCTGAACCCAAACTCACACACACACACTTCAAAGCACAGATCAAAGAGTCGTTAGCTTTAGAGTCAATGGCTGTGATGAATTTTTGACCTCAATTTTTTGATCATCCCTCTGCTCCCTTTCTTCCTCTCTTCTCCATCTCTTCATCTGCCGGTGGAAGAATAGAGGGCTATCTGGGCACTGGCCCTTCACTGTAGCCTCTCATACTGAATGCACTGACCTTTGCAGACTGTCAAAGCTGGCATCTGCTCAAGCTTTCACAGCTGAAGGAGATCAGCGGTCCAACACGAAAGCCCTGGTTTACCATACCAAAGTCCACTCTAATGACCTGTGGAATCTCTCTTCCGATGAAATGCAAAACTTTAGCTTAATTCGCATATGGAAGAACTTCTGCTTGGCTTATGTTGAGTGGCTAAATCTGCTGATCTCAGGTATATTACTATTCTGTATTAGTACTATATGGACAAAAGTTTTGGGACACCTCCATGTTACATCTACAAGAGCTTTTCTGACGTTACGTTCTAAACCCACAGGCTGTATTAATAGGAGTCGGCCCCCCTTTGCTCTAAGCTCTACCAGCAGCAGCAGGTCTGAAGCTCTGCAGTTACTGAGTCAGTTGGAGGCTTTTCTGCACTCTGCTCTGAGCTTAGCACTCGGCCCTGACCCCGCTCTGTAACTTTACGTGGTCTGACAGACACTCTGTGGACACTGAGCTGCTCTCTGTGAGCTGTTCCTCCTAAACTCTTCCACTGTTCAATAATAACACCACTCACAGCTGATGGAGGAAGATCTAGGATGAAGGTCTAAATTTCACCAGCTGACTTGTTGTAGTTGGTGCAGCGGTGTCTCCTATTACATACAGAACCACGCTGGAGTTCAGTGAGCTCTTCAGAACCTCCCGTTCTTTCACTGATGTGTGGAAGAAAGGCAGACTGCAGGACTAGGGGCTGGATTTTATACACATGTGAGGTATATAACCAAATGTAATGATTAAGAAGTGTGTCCCAATACTTTTGTCCCTGTTATTATATATAAATACGTAAGTATAACACATTAGCTCCGTGTGCACACAGCCCAGATTCCATGTGGGAATCATCAGTTAGCAGGCCCGAGTTAGTGTGTCGCTAATGTGCTGTTAGTGTAATGTTAGCATGTTGTTGTTAGCATATCAGCTCGGTTTGGACCTCAGCTCAATACGGCACCTCAGCTGCCCTCTCACTCAGCAGGCCTGTGTTGTTAGGGTGGTGTTGCCATGATGTTAGCATGTTATAGCTCAGATCTCAGCAGGACTTGTGGGCCCTCCCATCAGTCAGCAGCTCGGGACCTTGTTAGCTAACCAGCTGCCCATAGGAAAAAGCCCAGCCTGGATTTAGCTATTTGTCTTGCCCATTAGCGAGCATGTAATTCTGTTGCACTCTCGCAAAGCCAGCCAGCTTGTACACTTGCTGAGGTCAGGATGTTGGATGATGATGATCACCACCCCACCTCATCATCCCCAATTCATCCCATCCAAAAGTCCTGGATGAGCTCTTCCACTGCTCCACAGCTCCTCAATGCTGGGGGGCTTTATACCCCTCTAGCCCACGCCTGGCATTATTAGGCAGCATTGTGCCCATAGGGTCATCTAGTCTATCTGCTCCAGAGAGTCCTATTCTATTGGCAGTGTGTAGACGTGTGTCTCTATACAGGCGTGATTTGCCACACATTTCTATCTAGAACCTGAACTGGCTGAATCGCAGTGTTCTGGCTTCGACTGCATTACTCCGAACTTTTGGCTGGAGTCAGGATTAGAGATTAGTGAAGTGACTTTGAGGCAAGGTTACACCACCACTCTGTCTTTGTACCTGAGGTGTGTGTGTGGGGAGGGGGGGGGGCTTTTACGCCTGAGAGAGAGAGAGAGAGAGAGAGAGAGAGAGAGAGAGGGAAAGTAAGAATTATGGTACCTAATACATCATCTGTGTCAGGCTGATGTAAGGAGCTCTGTGTGTGTGTGTGTGTGTGTGTGTATCTGTGTGTGTATGTGTGTGTGACCTTCCTTGTCCTCTCACACCCACACACTCATTAGCCCCTTCACAGTTTGTCCACTGTCACGTCTCCCCCACACTGCCACACACTTGCATCATCATCCTTTATTGCACTCTCTCTCTCTCTCTCTCTCTCTGTCATATACACACACACACACACACTAACATTAATGTACCTGCAGATGTCTGCTCTTGTCGATTGTAGGTTTGCAGTGGAGGTGTTTTCTTAAAAAGGCCTCACACATTCCTGTAGATACACACTCATTGTGTGTGTATTATTATTATTATTAATAATATTATTATTATTATTACTTCTGGATATTAATGTTATTAGAGCTTCATACTGGATATTAATGCTATTAGAGCTTCATACTGGATATTAATGCTATTAGAGCTTCATACTGGATATTAATGTTATTAGAACTTCATACTGGATATTAATGCTATTAGAGCTTCATACTGGATATTAATGTTATTAGAGCTTCATACTGAATATTAATGTTATTAGAGCTTCATACTGAATATTAATGTTATTAGAGACATACTGGATATGAAGCAGCAGCTGAAACTGGGCTTATCTTACTCATTAATTCCTATGTATTATATGAATTTTGTGCAGAATGGATTTTCTACATTAATCTGCAGATCATTTTGGTTTAATATTAAAGAAAGCTGTGAATCTGAGTGATGCGGGTGTTGTAAACAAATTAGGCCAGACGGAAATGAAATGAAATGATGGGACAAACAGCAGCAGCAGGTTCTCATCAAGGCCAGAGTGAGGTTTGCTGTTTGGCCAGAGGCTCTCGGTCTAATTCCAGCTTCGCGTCAGACTCGGCCTCAGTAATGAGCAGCAGAAGCACTGGACACTTCGCTGTCTCTCTGGACTTTTCTCACTGACCTGTTAGTTGTGTTCCAGCAGGTTGTGGTGTGTTGTGATACAGACACTAATGGAGGGTTAGTCTGTTCTACACTCCATCCACACGCCGCCTGTGGTCACTGTCGTCTCTCCTCCCCACGTTACGGATGCTGCTCTGAGATTGCCAGTTAGTTTGACAGCAATTTAGTCATTTCTAACATTGCATTCATCTTTTTCCCCTCACACACACTCTCTCTCACACACACACACACACACACACACCACAACACACACTGCCTTCAGAAGTGCTGAGACACGTGAGCTTTACACAGCCTGTGACTGTATAGACAGACAGACATACAGACAGACAGACAAAATCAAGGCTATTATAAGAGTGCCTCCTGCTTTTGTTGGAGTAACTGTCTCTACTGTCCAGAGAAGAAGACGTTCTACTAGATTTTCAAGGAGCATTGCTGTGAGGATTTGATTGATTGCATTCAGCGACAAGAGCGTTATTAGTGAGGTCAGGATGTTGGATGATCATCATCAACCCCAACTCATCCCCGAAGTACTGGATGGAGCTCCACCACCATCATTGCAGAGAACACAGTTCCTCCACTGCTCCACAGCTCCTCAATGCTGGGGGGCTTTATACCCCTCTACTAGCCCACGCCTGGCATTATTAGGCAGCATGGAGCCAATAGGGTCATGATGATGATGATCTGCTCCAGAGAGTCCTATTCTATTGGCAGTACTTCTTCTCTTCAGTGACTAGACAAGCTGTGTGTGTGCATTTGCACATCTGTGTCAGCAATGGGTGCAACTTAATATAGCTGAATGTGTCCATTGGAAATGGTGTCCACAAACATTTGGACAGATAGTGTGTGTGGGTTCTTAGACCCGTTGTAGCAGACAGTTGTTTTTTATGGGTCCGTATAAGGGTTTTATGATCAGTTTCATTCTGTGGTAAAAGATAACAGGGTGGTAAATATACTATATTTATATATGTACACACACACACACACACACACACACACATACACACACACACACATACACACATGTACACACACACACATGCTTGGCAGCCTGGTTTTGAATCTGTTAAAAGTACAGACACTGATCCAAATGTATTATGGCGCAAAACAACACATTGTCAGCATACACACACACACACACACACACACACAAACACAGTCTTGCCGACATTGGCAGATTTGACGTGTTCTGACATGTACATTCACACATACATGCAGTTCGCCATTAAGCTGAAAGGATATGGCAGAAAGCTGACACCAAATAGCTTAAGATTCTACACACATACACACACACACACACACACACACTGTTTCTGACAGTCTGATTCTTCCCTGTCTTCAAATTGCATCTAAATTATACATCTCAGGCCGAGACAGCCCAGCAGTCAGAAGCTATTAAACAGCTATAATTTCCCCCCGATCATTAATTAATGAATCAGCCGCTCACTGATAAAGATCTCACTGGAGGAATATCAGCACATGGGTGTGAAAGTGAAAGTGTGTGTGTGTGTGTGTGTGTGTGTGTGTGTGTGTGAAATCCCCCTTGCTTAGCTGTCGTGGTCCACTGGAGGCTGTTAAGCCAGATTTACCACTTTTGCTGTCATTAGAGTGACGGTTCTGCTGGAACCGGACCGACAGGACCGGGTTCTGAATGACTCATAGACAGTTTATACAATTACACACCCTTACACACATACACACACATCCATTACACACCCACCTGACACACCCTTACACACCTACTTACACACACACACCCTTACACACCCTCATTACACACCCACCTTACACACACCCTTTACACACCTATAGCACATCCCCATTACACACCTGCTTACACACCTGCTTACACACACACCCCTTACACACCTATAGCACATCCCCATTACACACACACCCCTTACACACACCCCTTACACACCTATAGCACATCCCCATTACACACACACCCCTTACACACACCCCTTACACACCTATAGCACATCCCCATTACACACCTGCTTACACACCTGCTTACACACACACCCCTTACACATACCCTTTACACACCTATAGCACATCCCCATTACACACCTGCTTACACACACACCCCTTACACACCTATAGCACGTCCCCATTACACACACATTACACACCCACACACACACCCTAAAGCACACCCTTTACACACCTATAACACATCCCCATTACACTCCAACTTACACACACACCCCTTACATACCCACCTGACACACCCCCATTACACATGCCTGTACGCACGCCTATTACACACCCACCTTACACACACCTTTAGCACATCCCCATTACACACCCACTTACACACACCCCCATTACACATGCCTGTACGCACGCCTATTACACACCCACCTTACACACACCTTTAGCACATCCCCATTACACACCCACTTACACACACACTCATTACACATGCCTGTACACACGCCTATTACACACCCACTTACACACACACACTCAATACACACGCCCGTACGCACGCCTATTACACACCCACCTTACACACACCCTTTATACACCTATAGCACATCCCCATTACACACACATTACACACCCACTTACACACCCCTTAAACGCCCCCATTACATACATCTATTACATAGACCCCTGACACACACCCCTTACACACCCTCATCACACACCCTTTAAACACCTACAGTATAACACATCCCCAGTACACACCCATTACACACATGTACCCCTTACACACACCCTCTCTCTTTCACTCATCTCTCTGTCTGCCTCTCTCCCATGCTCTCTCTCTCTCTCACACACACACACACACACACATACATCCACATACTGCCACAACATACACACTACTATTACACACAAACACTCTGCACACACCCACGCTACACACACACACACTACCACAACCTGCAAAATATGTGCACACCACCATTACACACACACACACACACACACTCAGATTTCCAGCACACTACTAGTACAAAGCAGGCCACACACACACACACACACTGGAAGAGACTTTCAGTGCTAGCCCACACACACACCTCCTGTTTGTACACTGTGTGTTTGAGTGTGTGTGTGTGTGTGTGTGTGTGTGTGTGTGTTTTTAAAGCTCACCTGAATAATGAAGGCTTGTCACAGCACTGCTTTATGTGAGGAACCGAGAAGCCGGGGGGAGGCGCAGGGAGGAGGGTGTGGGGGGGTACTTTTTTCCCACAGATTTGATTTGACTTTGCCTGGCTAATATTATGACAGTGGGTGCTAGACGCCCCCCCAACGTCCTGTCAGAATTCATTTAGCCAAATAGAGGACACTGTACTGTATAGGCGTGCTGTGCATATGACATTTAGCCATATATAATCTTCCACACACACACACACACACTCACATATACATACACACACACACACACTTTCACTCAGGGACATCTGTTATTTTTCTCATACGCAAAGAGCCCCAGAAGCCGCAGCCCCGATGTGATTATATGTGAAATGGCATGCAAACAAAGACCCTCTATTCAGACCCCCAGCTACAGACCCTCCGACACGCAGGGTAATTAGCAGCGCTCGTGGAGAGCACGTCAATCACAGCGTCACTGACTCTTCACACCCCGCTTATAATCCTGAAAATCCCTGCTATGCACCTGCGTCCCCTGCTGTATACACTACATGTCCGAATGTTTGTGGACACCCCTTCTAAGGAGTGCTTTTAGCTACTTTAGGTTCCACTCCTCATTGCTGACACAGATGTGCAAATGCACACAAACACACACACATACAGCTTATCTGGTTCCCGTAGAGAACCAGAGAGAGGTAGAGGGGTCTAAAGCCCCCCAGCATTGAGCTGTGGAGCAGTGGAAGAACTGTGTTCTCTGGGATGATGGTGGTGGAGCTCCATCCAGTGCTTTTGGGATGAGGTGGGATGAGTTGGGGATGATGAGGTGGAGGGGTGATCATCATCATCCAACATCCTGACCTCAGTGATGCTTCTAAAGAGTTCTGGAACAATAGGCACTTTTTCAGCCAGCGTCTGCGGAAATGAAGAGTTCTGGGACAGTAAGGTTTGCAGACGCTTTTGACAGATCCAAAGGGTTCTGGAACTGCAGGTGCTTTTCCACTGAGGTTTCAGAACTGTTTGAGGAACTGTTGGGTAAGTGGTTTGAGGCGTCTTTCCACCAAGGTTCCAGAACTTATGAGGCACCAAAAAATTATTTTTAACAGTGGTTCCAGAACACTTTCAGTTCTGGACACTTTCTGTAAACCTTTGAGGAATTACAGTCCTATGGAAGTATGATGAATTTGTTTCCACTGTGGTTTCACAACCTTTTAAGGACAGAAAAAGCTCTGGAACATATAGTCACTTTTCCACAGTGGTTCCAGAACCTTTTGAGGACCGAAAAAGCTCAGGAACCTATAGACACTTTTCCACATTGGTCCCAGAACCTTTTAAGAACCTAATGAGCTCAGGAACATATAGTAACTTTTCCACAGTTCTGGTCCCCTTTTGGAAACTTCTGAGGACCTAAAGAGTTCTGAAACCAATAGTCCATTTTCCACAGTGGTTCTGGAATGAGTTCTAGAATTTAAAGAGTTCCAGACACTTTCTGAGAACCTCTGAGGAATTACGCTCCTCTGGAACTCTGATTAATTTGTTTCTATGAGGATTTGGAACCATTTGAGCACCTAAGGAGTTCTGAGACCAATAGAGACACACAGATCCAATAGGCCAATCACTTTTTGAGAACCTTTGTGGGAACTACACAGTTCTTAGAGAAGTACCTGTTTTATGATCACACTGCCGGATCTAACAAGCGTACTTCATGTATATCGATTCTCAGCTCTGTTCCGCAGGGCGGTGATTTATCAGTTTGATAAAACCCGACAAAGCCTCCTGGTGGACCTTTTCATCCTAATGAGTCAAACTGTTCTCCTTAGTGTAGATGCTGAGCAGGGCCAGCTCACCTCATTTCCTCGTCTTCTTCACTGTAATCCCTGGTTATCCTTTCTTCTTCGCTTTGATGGAAACAGCTGTGCACGAATGCGGTAGAATGCAGTTCTGCGAGGCTCACAAAGGACCACATGTTGATGTGGCCACCTCGCCATACTACTGCGGGTCATTTCCTGTGCTGCAGATGCTCATAATGAGGGTTTCTTCTGTGCTTCTTGTATGACGGACTTGGCGATGGTGTGGGTTCGTTAGATTGATGGCCATGTTAGAAGCTATTCTCTGCATAATTGACTTCATTTATAACATTTTAAAGCAGGACTCTGGTAGCTTCCCAGCAGGACAGTCGGCTTTGCTCCATTTACGCCTTGTTTTGAATGTGTGTGTGTGTGTGTGTGTTTATATATGTGTGTGTGTATGAACACTATTAGTCGTGGTCAGATATAAGCGTAATATCTGTGCCTTCTTTTTAAACTGCTGCTCTCTCTCTGTTTTCTCTTCCTTCTCTCTTCTTTCCCCCCTCTTTTTCCCTCTGAAGCTCACCCGGAGACGTATGTCCAAGGTACTGTGTCTTCTCTTCCTCCGTCCTGCCCCCTTTCTGTGCATTGGTGTCCCAGTTCAGCTCTTTTACGACGTTTTGATTGCACATTAATAACCTCTTCTCTTTCTCTCCCTTGCGTATATCTGTTCTAGAATTACTGTGATTCTTCATTCCCTTCTCTTTTCGGACTGTCAGAAATCCAATGCCATGCCCTCAGCATTTCTCCTTGGCAAATGTCCCCAATTTGCTGAGCAGTGTGTCCGCCCCCAACACACTCACTCACTCACACACACACACACACACATAGCGAGATGCTCGACAGGCTTGAGCGTTTGGTTTCGGAGATTTGCTGAAACAATAGACACGATCAGTAGGACAGCCGGTCCTCCGGTTCCCATGGAGGATTACAGATATACAGTACCAGTCAAAGGTTGGAACACACTCACCTCGTTCTTATTTTTGATAAATGTCCATATTTTTAATAAACAGGAAAGGTTCAGACGGTTCCCGAGCGCTGCAGCCGTCTAAAAAACGGGTCTGTCATCAGGAGGTCACGAGTTCAATTCTCTGTGATGCCACAGCCATCCGTGGCTGGGGGTCTTAGAGAGCATAGCCCATCTCATTCTCTTGGCAGTTAGCATTCTCTTAAATACTTGGTTTTCCACTGATGTTCTGGAACCATTTGTGGAACTACCGGAACCTTTCTGCCAGGCTACTGGAACCTTTTGCAGAACTAAACGGTTCTATAACTGTAAACGCTCTTTTACCAAGTTTCCAGAAGTGTGAACATGGTTCTGGTACTACAGCTTTGTCACAGAGGTCCCAGAACCTTTTGAGGAACTAATGAACTAATTTTGGAACGACAGGAACCTTTCTACCAAGCTTTCTACCAAGCTTTGCAGAACTAAACGGTTCAACCATTTGATCTATATAAAGAGTTCTGGAACGACAAGCACTTTTCCACAGGGGTTCTGGAACCTTTTGATTAACTGAAGACATCCAGTCAGTTTTTTAATGAAGAACCTAAGGGGGAACTAAAGATTTTTGGAACTACGGAAACTTTCCTGCAAAGCTTCTGGAACCTTTTGCAGAACTACTTGGTTGTGTAACTGTAAACACTCTCTTACCACATTTCCAGACATGTGGACATATCTAAAAGGTTCTGGAACTACAGATTTGTTAGAGAGTTTACAGAACCTTTTGAGAAACTAATGAATTTTGGAATGTGGAATGTGGAAACCTTTCTGCCAAGCTTCTGGAACCTTTTGCAGAACTAAACGGTTATGTAACTGTAAACACTCTTTCACCAACTTTCCAGAAGCATTTGACAGATCTAAAGAGGTCTGGAACTACAGCTTTGTTACAGAGGTCCCAGAACCTTTTGAGGAACTCATGATTTTTGGAACTACAGGAACCTTTCTACCAAACTTTCACCAACTTTCCAGAAGCATTCGATAGATATAAAGAGTTCTGGAACTACAAGCACTTTTCTCCAGGGGTTCCGGAAACCTTTTGATTAACTAAAGACGTCCGGTCAGTTTTTCACTGAAGTCTCAGAGCCTGAAGAGGAACTAAAGATTTTTGGAATGTCCGGAACCTTTCTGCCAAGTCTCTGGAACCTTTTGCAGAACTAAACGGTTCTGTAACTGTAAACACTCTTTCACCAACTTTACAGAAGTGTGGACAGATCTAAAGGGTTCTGGGTCCTTTTGATTAACTAAAGACGTCCAGTCAGTTTTCCACTGAAGTTCCAGAACCTGTTGAGGAACTAATCATTTTTGGAACTACATCATCAGTGGCCAGGAGTCCCAGATATGACACAGTAGCACTTTTTCTTTCCCATTTACATTTATATTTACATTTATGGCATTTAGCTGATGCTCTTATCCAGAGCGACTTACAAGGTTACTCATATTACAGAGGTGGGCCGATGTAGTGTTAGGAGTCTTGCCCAAGTGTAGCGCAGCATAGTCACCCGCAATTTCCCAGTACCATTATACCATATATTACCTAATTACATAAATACAACTTTTAAGTATCTGCTGATATAGACACCAATATTCCTTCACTAAAATCTTGTTCACCTCAAAATGTGCTGTTTCTAATTTAAACTCTTCACTTAGGATGAGCATCTAAGAGCGTCTACAACTAGACTATGAGGCTTAAACAACTCAAACACTCGATACTAGTAGAAACACTCAGCTAAGCTAAGACCACGGTCCATTGGCTCCCTCCAATATCCCATCCAGCGTTATCTGCTGATTTTAACCAACCCATATCAATCTATACACATTTGGCATCTTTCTTCGTTTGCTTGCCATCGGCAGCCGGAGCCTAAGAGAGCACAATTGGCCATACTCCCTATCTAAATCACACCCAGTGTGATGCATCATTCGGCCGATGTATCAGAGCTGGGGACTCGACGCTTTCCTCCGAGCGTGTTGGCTGCCCAGCAATGCTGCATTAGTGGCGGTTTGAAGAAAGGCGGTGGCTGACTGCACAGCTATCGGAGCAAGTGGGTTGAGTAATTGACCCTCTAAATTGGGGAGGAACTTTTTTTAATGATATATTAATGATATTTATTGATAATTTCTTCACTTTTTACTAAACTTTGCAGAGCTGTTTTATAAAATCAGCAAAATTCTCAAATAGTTGTTAAGACCGTATAAGAACATACGTTCCAGGTAGGTCCAAACATTTGACTGGTACTGTATAGATGTAGTTTTGTATGATACTATGAGGGCTCTGAGTGTGCATTGGGATTTTATACATTGGTTCTGAACTTAGTGTTCACTGTAAAGGAACTCCAGAACCCAATATCTCTCACCTAACATCATCAGAACTGAAACTGGGCCACTTCTCAAAATTTGACTGGGTTTTCTCCACTGATTAGCAGTTTCTCTTTCCATGGGTTTCTTGAGTCAAACCATAGAAGAACCACTTTTGATTCCACAAAGAAACCTCTTAAAGATCTAAAGATCTCATTACTTTACCAATTGAAAGGTTCTTAACACTTAATCTGTAGTACAAACATGGTTCTTTTTGGAACTCACAGCGGTTCTTCTATGGTATCGCTTAAAGAACCATTTCATGCACCTTTATTTTTAAGTGACAATGTGTATTAATTTATCCACTGTAAGAAAATGCGCAGTTCCTTTGTCGAACCTCTGGGTTACTGAGGAATCTAGGGGCTCTTTCAAGAACTCAAATGTTCCCCAGTGCTCTCAGAGGTGCCTGTAGGAACTTTTGGAATTCCTAAGTGTGAAATCTGGTACCTTAGAGAACCCGTTTGAATTAGGGTTTCTATAGGATCTTGGTTTGTTAATATAGGTGATCGTGTTTTGGGATATCTAACCCACTGTTAAAAGGAAAAGATAATTGAGGAGTGTTTGGGGTTCTTCAGTTTGAAACTGATGGAACCTCTAATAAGATGTTTTAAGGAACCTTCAATAAAAACTTCTTAGAACAACTAAGAAAACATTTGAACAGAGCTAAAGATTGATTCAGTGTAAAATGTATGCACAGTTGGATCCAACAGTTTTTAAAGGAGCCTCAAAATTCTGTGAGGTTCTAGAGGTTCTTCAAAGAACTCAAAGGCAAGCATTGGCTTTCGTCTTTTGAAAAAATGGGGTTTCCTTATAAGAGGTTCCTCCATAGTTTCAAATTAAAGAGCCTCAAAAAGTTCCTCAACCTTTTCCTTACGTCAGTGTACTCGAAAATCCTAAGATAGTGGCCCTAAAGATCCTCTCGGAACCTTAATTCAAATGGGTTCTTGGAGGAACCTCATTTTATGCTGAGTACTGAGTTCTTACAGGCACCTCTAAGAGCATTGAGGAACATCTTCTAGGAGTTCTTAGAGGAGCCCTAGGTTCTAGTTCCTCAAAGATCTTGGTCCAGAAAGTCCGAATCCACCACAGCTGCAGCCCTGCAGAACTGCCCAGGCGGTTGAAACAGAGCGCTGGGTGGATTCGGACTTTCTGGGCCTGGATTTCCCATCGCTATACAGTGTATGTATATATTTATATATATATGTATGTATATGTGTGTGTGTGTGTGTGTGTGTGTGTGTGTGTGTGTGTGTGTATTTAAGAAACCCGTTCTGCGGCCGTCCTTCCGAGTCTTAAAAGCCCGAGCATCTTGTCTTCTCTCGGTGTCTCTGTCGTTTGTCTCCAGCCTCCCTTCCCCCTCCTCCTCCTCCTCCTCCTCCTCCTCCTCCTCCTCCTCCTCCTCTTCCTCCTTTCTGTCCCCCCCCCGCCTGTGTGTCACTCTCTCTAATGTCCTGTATGCCGGACTCAAGTGCTCAGAACTTTTTTTGTTTTTTTTGTTTTGTTTTATTTGTTTGTTTGTTTGTTTGTTCGTTTGTTTGTTTATTTTCGCTACTTTTTTCTTTCCCGAATTGTCCTTCCTCCCGGCCCCCATGATAGGAGAGAGGATAGGATTTAAAGGTAAACCACAGACCCAGGGAGATTGTTTCATAAGCAATCACTCTACTCCCTCTCTCTCTGTCTCTCTCTGTCTCTCTCTCTTTCCCCCCTTCCTCCCTTTTTTTCTGTCTATGAAGCACGACGTCAGCGTGTCTCTGTTGCAGTCTCCTCACTGTTCTCTTGATTGTGGTCTTTCTTATCTGGTCACCCTTCATCTATGTTTGTCTTGACCAGTCCAGCACAACACACACACTCACACAAACACACTCACACACACACACACACACACTACAGTTAATGCAAAATGCCTCTCAATCAGTCAGTACTTTAGTAAAAGTAAAAGATACACTGTGTCCAAATGTTTGTGGACATCCCTTTTAATAAATGCATTCAGCTACTTTAAGTAGCACCCATTACTGCTGACACAGATGTGCAAATGCACACACACACACACACACAGTCAGAGAAGAAACAGTTGCTTCAACAAAAGCTGGATAAACTCTTAATAATAACCTTGATTCCCTTGATTTAGGAAGAACCAGTAAATGAACAGGTGTCCCAATACTTTTGTCCATATTGTGTATTGTTTATTTTATTTATTTATCAGTGGTGGGTAAATACGTCAGTGTGATTTTTAAGTCAAAGTAAAAACAGCTAAAGATTGCTTATGTAAAGGATGAAATTAGAAGTATATGATTGTAGATATACTGAGATATGAGTATCATAAGTAAAATACAAAACTCACCTTATCTTAATAAAACAGAGCAGTTTCTCAAAATTTACTCTAATTTTAGATATTTAACTATAGAACTATTTTTTGTTAATTACCCATTCCTGCTTATTAATATTCTTATTTATATAGAAGAAGTGCATAACATCCAATAAGAGTTGGGATTTGTGATAAAACTATGTATTAAAACTGTGATAAAAGCCAAGCTGCACTTTAATAAGTGGTGAAACAAAACTAAACAAATGGCAGTAAAATTACAAAAAAAGTAACAAATAAAAACAGAAAACAGATTAGTGATAAAACATTCTACAGATATATTAGCAATTAAAGAAATTTCCACTTCAAACCCAGGTGGTTCAGTATAGGAGGTTGAAATTCTTTCTACACACACACACACACACACACACACACACACACACACACACACATATATATATATATATATATATATATATATATATATATATATATATATATATATATAATGTTAATGATTCCATGTTTAAAAAGTCACATAAGCCCAGGCTCCCATTTCTACCAATGGGAAGAGACAGAAACACTGGAAACTGAAGGTCAGAAAAATGACCATTTCTAAACCTTGTATTAAATCAGTGATAAACTCCGAGTTGTTTGTAGCGTTCGGCTCAATAACGCATCAAGGCCATCAAGGCGACGTAACTAGCAAACTGATTGGTTCTTTTTTGTTGAAGGGCGGGACTTTATCCATTAACAGTCACCATATTGAGCATCACAGGAACTCCCGTTCATACTGTAACCAGTGACCGGCCTCCTCAGTTATGAACCACTTCCAGCGTTGCCGTACATGAAGAAAATGAAAGCAGTCTAATTACATGCAGTGAAAATAAACCAGTTAGTGAACTTAAGTCCAGGTCTGTTATCAGAGTTCTGGGGATTGAACGCCATCTGTGAGCAGTTGGAACAAAAGAATGATGAAAACCATATCCTTATAAAAGTGCCGCCCACTCTCCTCCCAGTCCACTTTGGATGAATGTATTTTATCACATAACATTGATATTTTAATGCCATTCATATTTGATATTTACACAAGTTTATGTAGAAATGCTCCAACATGCTTACAAACTCAGTTTACTACGGAACTGTTTAATTAAAAAAAGTTTAAAAAATAAATAAATAGAAAAAATAGAGAAAAAAAAAAAATATATATATATGAATTGTGTAACACCCAATAAGAGTTAGAATTGTATAATAATTGTATAATTGTGATAAAACTATGTGGTAAAACTGTGATAAAAGTAAATTAAATTAAAAATTAAATTAAAAAGTAAAAAAATTATAAAAATGGCAGTAAAATTAAAAAAAAGAAGAAAAAAAATTCCACTGAAAAAACATCGTAGTCATAAAAACATTCTACAGATATATAAGCAATTAAAGAAATTTTCATTTTAAACCCAGGTGGTTCAATATAGGAGGTTAAATTCTTAAGAAATGTCATATACATTATATTAATTTTTTAATACTTAATTTTTTTTATTTGAAATAATGATATATATATATATATATATATATTTCCTTGTTTAAAAAAGTCACTTAAGCCCAGGCTCCCATCTCTACCAATGGGGAGAGACTAAAACACTGGAAACCAACGGTCATAACAATGACCATATTTACCATAAACAAACAAACAAACAAACAAACAAATAAATAACATACAGTGCAGGTAGAGGCAAAAAAACATATAAACTTATATAGATAAATAAAAAAATACTACATACTATACTATAAACCCACACACACACTCACACACACTCTCACACACACACATGTGGTCCCTGCGTTTTTTTGTTTTCTGGAATCCTGTGGGTCCTGTCTTCATGCATCCCGTAGCCTGAATCCTGATGTCTGTTGGTCCAGCTGTCTTTGCTGCCGCTGCTGCTGCTTTTGCCCCCTTTTTTTACCCCCTCGCCCACACTTTCCCCGCTACCTCGCCCCACCGCTCCACCCTGACCCCTCCAGACTCTCCCTTACCTCCCTCCCTCCCTCCCTCCCTCCCACCAACTGTGCAGCAGAATGTGCCCTGGGCAGAAAGTATAGCACTGGAGGCGCCACGCACACCCCAGACCCAGCCGTTCCTCTCTATACTTTATGCCAGGATTTTCTCTCTCTCTCTCTCTCTCTCTCTCTCTCTCTCTCTCTCTCTCTCTCTTCTTCCTCTCTGTGTGCTGTAGCTTCACATGGATGCTGCTCTAAAAACTCACAGGCCTCTCTCTCTCCTCCTCCTCACTCCATGACCTTATTCTTAGTTGCTTCTATTTGTTTTTCCGTTCACCTTTTATTCTACGAAATTCAACCCGTCTGCATATTGGGTGGCTTATTTTACTGTGGATTCACTCTATACTACTCCTCTTATTTGGATTCTGATTGAACTTCAGCTGCTTTCTTTCACCGGTTAAATTGACCTTTCACTAAAGCCCCGCCCCCACGTCGGTTACTGTCACTAGGTCTGGCCATCTTTCCAGCCCGGCATGTCGAGGACGGAGATTTCTGATAGTGCGGACAGTTTGCTAGGTGAAACTACCAGTATATTTTAAAGCAGTGGGTCCCGAATTCCAGTACAGGCTTATGGCGTTATGTTGACAAAAGTATTGGGACACCCATGTTTCATTGTTTCTTCTGAAATCAAGGGTGTTAAAAAAAGAGTGTCTCCTGCTTTTGTTGGAGTGACTGTTAACTCTACTGTCCGGAGGAGAAGAAGGCTTTCTGCTAGACTCTGGAGGAGCACTGCTGAGCTAAGCTAGTGTTAGTGAGGGCTGCTGACGTAGGGCTGGGGGCCTACACCTGGCTATTCTATTGGCAGTACTTCTCTACAAGGACTAGACAAGCTGAGTGTGTATGTATGTGTGTGTGTGCGAATTTGCACATGTGTGTCAGCAGAGGGTTTAAAAAGTAAAAGTTTACAGTATCTGAATGCGTTCATTAGAAGGGGTGTCCACATACATTTGGGTATGTGGTGTATTTTGTGAAGGGGTGCGTCCCAGATTTCTTCACTGGGTAGACTGATAGGCCGCCAGTGAGCCTCTGAAAGCTACAGGCATGTACTACTGTGATTTGTTGGCAGTAAAAGGATAAAGATAGATGCTAAAGCCATCAGATCAGCGTCAGAAAGTGACAAGCCTCATTAAAGAGTGATTCCATGAGGGGGAGCATCGTTCCTGTGCTCAGGGCTTAATTTGAGAAGGTGTAAGGGAACGCCATCTGCCTGCCATCGGAACAAAGGAATGATAAAAATCATATCCTTATAAAGCTGCCACCCACCCTCCTCTCAATCCACTTTGGATTAATGTCATATCACCTAAGATTGATATTTTAATACCATCCACATTTCATTTGATATATATTTACACACTTTGATGCTGAAAAAACCCACAAAGTCTACAGCCTGTATTCCATTCAGATTAGGCTGTAATACCATCACATAGGAAAAGCCTCATTTTTGATACCTGTGTTGAGACATGAAGGCTTTAAAAACTGCAAAAAGGCAGAAATATAAGGAATACATTAATATTAAGTAATATATTAGAATATTAATGATAAATATTTAGTAATATAATAAGTAAAATAGTATGTACATTTTTAATTTGCTTGAATTTATTGTTGTTTATTTACTTATTTATTTATTTTATTTATTTATTTTTAACAATAATATTTTTGCTCAGGGGCTCCCCCTAAAGGTGTGGAGTGTAGTTCACTTTAGAACCACTGCAGTAAATACAAAATTCTGCTTTGATTGCCTGTTTATGGTGTATATAAATATAATAAATAAATTAACAATACTTAATATGCTTAATAATAAGTAAATAGTAATAATATATTAGGGGAAATAAATTGTATGTATCTCGATTCCTATCGCATATAAATATAATAAATGCATTATATAATAGTAGTATATTAGCGTTTTGTATATTTTAACAATAGTAATTAAATCATGAAAGTGTTAATGTAATGTAAGGATTTATTAATATATAAATAATAATAAGTCAAAAGATATTTAATTAGGGGTTTTTTTGGTACAGTTTGACAGTTGCTTTTAAGGCCCACACTTCAGCTCTTCACTCTCATAACTACAGTAAATTACTGCTGAAGCGGCACCTGAAGTTAAGCACCCCCTCATGGCCAGACAGCTGTACACAAGCATTTCTGGACAAGCTGAGACAAGCTGCAGAAGCTTGATCTGAAGGTGGAGCAGCATGTGGGCTGAGGCGGTAGAGTAATACTACAGGATTGTACACTAATATGACTCTATGGGTTACGGAGCGTCACACAGCAGCAGTTCTGGAGAGAGGTTCTCCTCCTGCAGCTCCACCACCAAACCTCCATAGTGCAGTAGCAGCAGCAGCGCTCCGGCCCGGAGTGGGAATGATGGAGACACCGTTCTCCCTGTTCCAGCCAGTGGAGCTTTAGCATGGTTAAACTCATGAGTCTCTCGGACTCTCGGATGCAATCTCTCCTCGACGGTCCTCCGTTTAGGATGTGGGTAAAATTCTGAAGTTGCCCAGACCTAGTTACAGTCACTAAGCCACGGTTAGAGAGTCATTATTTAGAGGCGGGGTTTAATGCAGGGGCAGTGTGAGCAACCAATCCGTTTGGGTTTTGCTGAGAGGATGATGATAGTGATGATGATGATGATGACGACGATGATGATGATGATGAAGATGGCAGTGGTGGTGGTGGTGAAGACTTTTTGTTTACATTCATGTGAATTTACAGCCGTTGTGCATCTCAGTCTCACCCGGCCTGTGCCGAGTCCAGTGTCACTCTGTGTTCACGTTTGACCTTTTGACCTCTTTCATCTGCCACTTACTTTATTATCTGTGAAGAGGTCTGTCAGTCTCTGTCTCTCTCTCTCTCCCTCTCTCTCTCTCACATACACACACTTACACACTCTCACACACAGGTCCCAAGTGCACCATGTTCCACTGCAGCCTTTTCTCAAGAACTCACCTGTGCACACACACACACACACACACACTCGAAAAGAGCACAGGTGTATATTAATGCATATACACACATGCATGCAAAAACACTCTCTCTCTCTCTCTTTATCTCCCACTCACTCACACACACACACACTCACCCCCACCCCCACACACACATTCCTGACTATGACACTCACCTGTCTGCCTCTCTCTCTCTCTCTCTCTCTCTCTCTCTCTCTCTGTCTGTCTTGCACGTTCTCTCTACCTGTGTCTAACGGAGTGTGTGTGTGTGTGCAGAGGGCTGTCCCGGGCTGTGTAACAGTAATGGCCGCTGCACTCTGGATCAGAACGGATGGCACTGCGTCTGCCAGCCCGGCTGGAGGGGGGCCGGCTGCGATGTCGCCATGGAAACCCTCTGCGCGGACGGCAAGGACAACGAAGGAGGTGAGGGTCGAGCTCCAACTGAGAGAGTGTGAGCTGTGTGTGTCTGTGTGTGTGTAAGTATGCTTCCATGTGTATGTGAGTGTGTGTGTGTGTGTGTGTTAAGGTGTTTCAGTTCCTCACCCTGAGACTCTCTCTCTCTATTGTCCTCTCTCTCTTTTCTATTACATGCTTCCTCTCTCTCTCTCTCTCTTTCTCTCTCTCTATTTCTCTCTTTTTCTTCCTCTCTCTCTCTCTCTCTCTCTCTCTATTTCTCTCTATTTTTTCCCATCTCTCTCTCTCTATATATATATATATTTCTCTCTTTTTCTTCCTCTCTCTCTCTCTATTTCTTCCTCCCTCTCTCTCTCTCTCTCTCTCTCTCTCTCTCTCTCTGTCTCTCTCTCTCTCTATTTCTTCCTCCCTCTCTCTCTCTCTCTCTCTCTCTCTCTATTTCTCTCTCTTTCTTCCTCTCTCTCTCTCTCTCTCTCTCTCTCTCTCTGTCTCTCTCTCTCTCTCTCTATTTCTCTCTCTTTCTTCCTCTCTCTCTCTCTCTGTCTCTCTCTCTCTCTCTCTCTCTCTCTCTCTCTCTCTCTCTATCTATTTCTCTCTCTTTCTTCCTCTCTCTCTCTCTCTCTGTCTCTCTCTCTCTCTCTCTCTTCCTCTCTCTTTTTTCTATTACATCCCCTCCCTCTCTCTCTCTCTCTCTCCTTCATTACACTCTGTTGGCTCTCTCTCTCTCTCTCTGGGAGAGATGCCATGCCTCGTGGTCTGACAGACGTCAAGGGAGGCTACAGCGAACCTCTCCTCTCCGCCTGCATTTAGCTGAGAAAACAAACAGCAGTTGTGTTCGGGGCGATGCCGACTCCCACTGAGGCTTAAAGCCGTAGTTTGGCCAGAGATTTACACCGCTCCGCCCCTCTTTACCCTCTTTACCCTCTTTACCCCCTTTAATGTAGTCAGTCAGCCAAGACACGGTCAAGTTCAGCTCCTTTACTGTTACACTGGAGCTCCCAGGCTAATGTAGACATCAGTGACCCCATCTCACCCCCAACTCACCAACTCATCCTAAAAGTACTGGATGGAGCTCCACCACCATCATTTCAGAGAACACAGCTCTTCCACTGCTCCACAGCTCCTCAATGCTAGGGGGCTTTATACCCCTCTAGCCCACGCCTGGCATTATTAGGCAGCCATCTAGTTGATCTGCTCCAGAGGGTCCTATTCAATTGGCAGTCCTACTTCTCTACAGGGACTAGACAAGCTGTGTGTGTGCATTTGCACATCTATGTCAGCAATGGGTGAGCCTTAAAATAGCTGCATGCATTCGTTAGAAGGGGTGTCCACAAACATTTGGACATATCTCGTAGCACTGTGCATTTGCGTTACAGCAGGCCTCTTCAGGCCGTGCTACAGCATCTCAGTAGACCAGAGAAGGTCAGAACTCCAAGCTGACCATTCCAGAACACAGGCCTTCCTCTTTTTCAAACATGAAAGCATGAATCAAAGGGTTCACTTCCTTTGTCCTGCAGCTACAGAAGGGTTAATTAGGGTTCTACTATTTTTTTATCGCTTTCAGAAATAAACACACAGCGCTGCGCTGACCGGTCCTGAGCGGCCGCTGGTGTGTTTCCACCGCTCTGTTTGCTTTTGTTTAGATTATATTCCTTTGAATACAGTCACGGTTAAAGTGCTGTAAAATGGTGCGTCCACATGACCAGCGTCTCCAGTACACGTCAGTCTGGACTCCAATAATAAACACAGCACTGCATAAGCACACACACACACACATCCGCAGTGTGTCCTGTAATGTATGCTGGCCTGGACATAGCCATGCTAACACATGTGGGGAATAGTTTCTGTCTGTGTCTGTGAGTTTGTATATATATATATATGTGTGTGTGTGTGTGTGTGTGTGTGTGTGTGTGTGTGTGTTGACTTTGGACCATAGATTTATAAAGGGGTCAGATCACCCATGAAGCAGTTTGGTGATTTTGGACGCGGTGGATGTGTGTCCGATGCTCTTCAAGCAAAACAGACAGTTTCTCCCAGCCCACAGGGATGCATATGTACCCTACATGTCCAAAAGTATACAGACACCACTTCTAATGAATGACCTCAGCTGCTTTAAGGTGCCCCATTGCTGACACACAGCACACATCTCCATAGAAAAGCACTGACCAATAGAGCGAGGCGCTCTGGAGCAGCCATGAGCCCCTGACCCTAAAGGTCACCGTGCCCAATGCCCTAAGGTATGCCCTAAGGTTGTTCATTGTTAAACTCTAAATACTACCTATAATTTGTATTTGACCAAACTCGTCAGGAGCTGTGATTGGTCAGGAGACCCAGCACACTGGGAATGGTTAGAGGGCTCATTTGCATATTGCAAATTTATTAGAAGTGCATCTAATAGATTAGAGTGCATTTATTAGAAGAGGTGTCCACAAACTTTTGGACAAATGGTGTAGCATTATGCATTTGTGTAACAGCAAGCCTCCTCGGGTCATGCCACAGCATGTCAGGAGATCAGAGAAGGTCAGAAGGTCAGATGAATAGAAATTAATAGGAGATGTGTGTGTGTGTGTGTGTGTGTGTGTGTGTGTAGAACCCCTAGCGGTGGGGGGCTTTTTATATACTAAGTGTAAGAAATGGCTGAGGGTAGTGTGTGTACCTGCTGTTTACTGAGCTGTAGAAGTCTGAGCCAATCACAGTGTCCTGTGAGCATCCTGACCAATCACAGACCCCGCTGGGTTTCTGTGGGTGTTAGATGAGTCATGTGATGCTCATTAAGTATGCAGGCCGATGGTTAATCATCACAGGTCACGGTGAAGGGGCTAAGAAGTCATTACTTGTAATGTAATTATGTAATTGTATAATTAATTACACAGCTGTGTATGTATCTAATTACTTCTAAGGGTTAATAATATTGTGTGGCAGATCACAGAATGTCCGTGTTATGCAGCCCTGCTGTATGTGTGTGTGTGTGTGTGTTTTACACTGCCCTACTTAGTCCTTATATTTGCTTTCCTTCCCCCGTGGGGTCACGTCTCAAATGAAACATGCTGTTCCCTACATAGGGCGCTACTTTTGAAGGAGTATTCCCCAGAGTGAAAGCAGCAGTGCACCCGAAGGGACGCTAATGCTTTCCATTCTGTCTCTCTCTCTCTGACACTCACACACACACACACACACACACACACACACACGGTCACTGAGGTTCTTCCTACAAGCAATAAAACAGCCCTGACTGTACGGTGACATCCTAGAACGATGACTTCACTTTAGCACTTTAGAACAAGGGAAAGTGAAGGAGAGTGTGTTCTACTGGTGCCTAATACCTTGTATGTGCGCATATGTGTATGTGTGTGTGTGTGTTGTGTGTGTTCATGAGTGTGTGTGGACTTGCTCGTTTTATGCCTACGTGTGTATGTGCTTGTGGGTATATGTGTATATGTATATGAATTCATATATGTGTGTGTGTGTGTTTGCTTGGGTTTTTGTATGTGTGTGTGTGTGTGTGTGCATGCTCCTGTGTGTGTGTGTGTGTGTGTGTGTGCATGCTCCTGTGTGTGTGTGTGTGTGTGTGCACAACGTGAGTGTGTGCCTTTAGTGTGTGCACAGGGGTGTGTGATTGAGTTCATAGGTGTGTATGTGTGTGTGTGTGTGTTCATGTATATATGTATGTGTGTATATATGTGCTTACAGTCAGACACAGTGTGTGTGTGTGTGTGTGTGTGTGGTACACACCTCTGTGCAGCTTTTACAGATTCTACTGTGCTGTTTGAGTCACTACAATCTCTTTACGTGTGTGTGTGTGTGTGTGTAGACGGTCTGGTGGACTGTATGGATCCGGATTGCTGTCTGCAGAGCTCCTGTCAGACGCAGCTGTTTTGCCGCGGGTCACCTGACCCCACCGACATCATCAGCCAGGGCCAATCCGCTTCCTCCCAGCAGGCGGCTCAGTCCTTCTACCAGCGAATCAGCTTCCTCGTCGGCCCTGAAAGCACGCATGTCATTGGCGGCGAAAACCCATTCAACAAGAGGTGAGTGAGAGAGAGAGAGAGTGTGGTGGAGAGAGGTTATCTGAGTGCTGTTTGCCTTTATTCATGCATTTAAATACAGCTTCTACATACATGCATGTGTGTGTGTGTGTGTGTGTGTGTGTGTGTGTGAGAGAGAGAGAGAGAGAGAGTGTGGTGGAGAGAGGTTATCTGAGTGCTGTTTGCCTTTATTCATGCATTTAAATACAGCTTCTACATACATGCATGTGTGTGTGTGTGTGTGTGTGTGTGTGTGTGTGTGTGAGAGAGAGAGAGAGAGAGGGTGTGTATCCTGACCTGTCACACTCCTGTTGCTCTTTTAGATTTCACCAGTTGTATTTCTTCAGCCTCCCCCTTTCAGAAATTCGTCCGGTTACCACGGCAACCACACAGCCTCGTGCAGACCCACTTGTGACCTCCGCAGAGATAATAGCACCGGAGTGTAAGAGGGCCGCGCACTGCCTGACCCAGCGGCAGGCCAGAGGCGTCGCCAGAGCCGAGCCTCTATTTCTATTAAGAGCTAATCGCTAACAAGTAGAGCGTTTTCCCGGGGTAGTTCTGATTTTGCATACAGGCGGTGTAACCATAGCAACTCTCCTTCATATTGGGATACACAGGAGTCCTCAAGAGAGGCCTCACCCACCCCAAACTGAGTATTTACAAAGGGGGACTTTGGTCGAGGTGAAAAAGCCTATTTTACCACCCTGTTATTTTACCTGAGAATGACACAAAAGAACACACTCTGCTCTGATTGGCTGGTACAGTGGATTTGACAACCCACATACACTATATGTCCAAATGTCTGTGGACACCCCATCTAATGAACACATTTGGCTATTTTATATATAAGTTGTACTGCCAATAGAATAGGACTCTCATAGGACTTTCTGGAGCAAGTAAACTAGATGAGCCTATTGGCACCACGCAGCCTAATAATCCCAGGCATGGGCTAGAGGGGTATAAAGCCCCCCAGCATTGAGCTGTGGAGCAGTGGAAGAACTGTGTTCTCTGGAATGATGGTGGTGGTGCTCCATCAATTAACATTGGGATGATTTGGTGATCGTCATCCAACATACTGACCTGATTATCGCTCTTGTCGCTGAATGCAATCAAATCCTCACAGCAATGCTTCTCCAATATCTAGTATCAAGCCTTCTTTCCTGGCCAGTAGAGACAGTTACTCCAACAAAAACTGGAGAAACTCCTTTTAATACCCTTGATTTCAGGTGTCCCAATACTTTTGTCCATACAGTAAACTCACCTCAGTACGGGTAGCTCTCGCCACCGTGATGTCAAAGTTCAGGAGGTCAAATCCCAAAACCTTAATCTCATCAGGAGACTGAAAGACACAGCTGAAAGAATTCTGCATGGAGGAGTGGGAAAACTATCTCACAGGGGACAGTTAGTTTAAATACACTATGTGGACAAAAGTATTGGGACACCTGCTTGTTCATTGCTTCTTCTGAAATTAAGGCTATTAAAAAGAGTCAATCCTGCTTTTGTTGGAGTAACTGTCTCTACTGTCCAGAGAAGAAGACTTTCTACTAGAGTTTGGAGGCGCATTGGTGTGAGGATTTGATTGCATTCAGCGACAAGAGCATTATTAGTGAGGTCAGGATGTTGGATGATGATGATGATGATGATGATCACCGCCCCAACTCACCTCATCATCCCTAACTCATCCCCAACTCATCCCAAAAGTATTGGATGGAGCTCCACCACCACCATCACTCCAGAGAACACAGTTTTTAGATGTTAGAAGTCAGAACCTGGGTCTTAGCTGCTAACACTGCTGTATTTATTCAGCTCAGAGGACTTTACTGGCTGTGCTGCAGTTTATTATCAGTAGTAGTAGTAATAGCAGTAATGGCAGTATCGGCGTATGTTAATTACCTCATGCTTTACTCAGAAAATAACACACATTTCACCTCAGAACCGCATTATCAGTCTTTACGGGACACCATCATTTGTTTATTTACCCCCCCCTCCGGCCTCCTCCGGCCTCCTCCGGCCTCCTCCGGGCTCCTGTGGAGGTGTACTGAGTCCACGTGTTGCGGTCAGACTAAAGCCGCCTCATTTCAGTCACTCTTAAGAAGCGCTTGGCAGCGACAAGGCGACCGTGACAGATATCGTGATTAAGCCACGGCAAACATTTTAATAGGCTCAATGCCACTGGCCCAGATGTGGGCGAATTAAGCCTCTAATACCGCAGTGGCCAGATAAGGCCGGCTAATCCAATAAGGCTACGTGTAGGCTAATGTGATTAAAACTCAAACGCAGGAAACACGCAGGGCACAGCTGTGATGAATATTATGAGCCCTTTCAGCTGGAGAGGAGAGGAGAATCACCATGTGCCGAAAGTTCGGTCCCTCCATCTGAATTACGCTGCACAGTGGAAGTCAGTGGAGCATTTTGGAGCATTTCTGTTGGTCCATTCATCAGGCAGTTCTGATCCAATGGAAAGAACAGCTGCCATACACTATCGAGTTATCCTACACTATATGGACATGACCTCCAGCGTATCCGCTGACCTCCCTATTGCCCATTGTGTTTATTAGTGTGTATTTAACCAGCCACGCTCTTCGCTTCTCTCGTCCGGTCTCTGACAGAGGCCAGGACGAGCCTGTGAGCAGACAGTGACGTCTGTCATGGGGAAAACAGTGTATTCAGTGACCAACACAGCTGTAATGGCACCTCTAAAAAACCCTGACTCTGGCCTACAAAGCCAAGACTGGACCAGACAGCCCCTCCATACTTGATGGCGATGGTCAAAAGCCGATCTGCACCCAGAGCCCTTCCAGCTTCAAGTACGGCTCGGCTCGACCCGCCATCCTTTAAGATCCACGGAAGACGAGCGTCCAGACTTTTTACTGTCCTGCACCGAAGTGGTGGAATGAACTTCCCCTGGGTGTCCGAACAGTAGAGTCCAACGCTCGCTGTCCTTAAACCCAGACTGAAGACCCTCCTTTGAACTATTAGTCTATTCTAACTAGCTGAGGTTCTTCTTGGGTAAATAGCAAAGCACTTTTGTAAGTCGCTCTGGAGAAGAGCGTCTGCTAAATGCCGTAAATGCAGAGCGGACAGCGACAGGTGCTGAACCTGCAGACGCCATTAGGTTAACAACAGTAGCGAAGGACTGCTGCAGCCTTTCTCACCATGTCTTCAAGCCGTAAACGGACATCAGTAGCGTCCCGGAAAGGTTCTGGACCGCACTGCAGAACCGCCATGTTGGATGTCACTGCGCACCCCGAAAGATTTTTATACCTTACCTGACTCAAACTAACGAGCCTCACGGGGAAGCAGAGCGAAGGCTGAACACCACTGACCAAAAACTCACGAGACTCTGGTGGACAAACACAGTTTGCCACTGACATCCGAAAAATGATACGATCCGTGGCTCAAAAGCCGGGATCCGTTCTGAACAGTTAGTTTTGTGAGCGTTGGAGAGCTCATTAAGGTGAATTAGACATTTTAATTAATTAGTATTTTCATTTAGTTATTTTTTTTAACATTATAATATATTTGCATATTCCAATTCCAACATCAGAAAATCTGTAAATATTTAAATTTCATTGCTTTTTTTTTAAGAGTTTATTTGCATTGTTATGTTTTCATATTATCAATATATCAGCAGCATAAAATGGTCTTAATCTGACAGTAATATTGTTTATTACAGTTAATTCTGGGACAGTTTATCATCCAAAAGTTTAGAAGTGTGTCTCTGTAAGGGATGTGACTGTTACCATATAATAAAACATTACATTATATGTAGTTTTTTTTTATTATTATTTATTATTATTGTTATTTTTCCGCTGTAACTCCAAAACAGCAGCTTTAAAGGAGCAGTCAGTGTAAAAATCAGGGGTAAAAAACACCTGCCAGATCAAAATGATTTATTATACATGCATACATATATATGTGCATTTAATTTTAATTACATTTTAATGTAAATATTAATGTAACAAGCTCTTATCACACCCACAGTGCTGTGAAAAAGTATTTGCTTCTTTTTCATTTCTTCTATTTTTCATATTTGTCATTTTGACATTTAATTCAGAGATTTATAATAAATCTGTATCTTCAGTAAATGGACCTCGTATCTGTAGAAGAGCAGCTTCACAGGAGAAGAAAAAAACCTTCCTAAGTTTTAATGTAAGATATTTTATTCAGACTCATGTCGGAGCGTTTCTATTGGTCCGTTCATCAGGAAGAGACATCAATTCTGAGACAGTATAAAGAACAACTGCCAGATTCACATTGTGGAAAGAAGTGAAAAACGATAAAGATGAAGATACAAGGTTCTGTGTGACAATATATCATTAATATTTTAATAATATTTAAAAAAAATTACTAAAAATGTTCTAATTACATTTTAATGTAAATATTAATGTAGCAAGAAAAAATATTTGCCTCTTTCAGATTTCGTCTATTTTTGCATATTTGTCAAATG
>NC_132881.1:48063357-48068357 GCF_030463535.1 Salminus brasiliensis
TTGATATTAATATTACATTTGAATACAGATGGAAATAGGAGAATATTATTATCATTGTTATTAATTTTATTATAGTTATTATAGTTATTTTTATTATTGTTGTTGTTGTTGTTGTTATAAAGTTGTGTGTAAATACCGTCTCTCTCGGCAGTGTCTGTGGGCTTTGAGTACGAGTCGTGTTTGGATCTGATCCTCTGGGAGAAGAGGACAGCGATTCTGCAGGATACGAACTGGACGCCTCCAACATGGGCGGATGGACGCTGGATAAACACCACGTGCTGGACGTTCAGAGCGGTAAGGATGCAGCTCGGCCTCTGCTGTGTGTCTGTCCGCACCTTTATCTGCACACTTTTATCTACTACTAATAAAGCTGCCAGAGACCACACAGAAGATCCACATCTGAAATATCCAGTGAAGTGAAGGGAACCCAAAACGGGTTCTGTATACTGTACGCCATCAGCCATAACATTAAAACCACTGACGTGAAGGACACTGATGATCTGGTTCTCATGGCTCCTGGCCAGGGTGGAGATATTAGGCAGCAAGTGAGCAGTCAGTTCTTGAAGGTGATGTGTTGATGGATGCGTTGCTGGATGACTGGGTCAGAGCTTCTTCAAAGGCAGGTCTTGTGGAGTGGTCACCTTCAGAGGTCTTGTGGAGTCCATGCCTTAATGGGTCAGAGCTGTTTGGGTGTCACAAAGGGGACCTACTCAATATGAGACAGGTGGTTTTGGCGTATGGCTATGGGTTACTGTTATAGCTGATTCAGCGTAGAAGAAACCCTTTATTAATAATAATAATCATCATCATCATCATCATCTTATTATTATTATTATTATTGTTGTTGTTAATATTAATTGTTATTATTGTTGTTGTTATTAATCATCATAATGCTGTTGTTATTATTTTAATTATAATAGCAATAAATATAACTTACAAATAAATTTGATTAATACAATATAAATATTAATGTTTAAACATGAGTAAAAACAACTACTAACAACACAAATAGTGTCAATGTATACTACTACTACTAATAATAATAATAATAAGAAGAAGAATAATCTTTATTTATATAACACTTTGCATAACATAAATATTAACTAGATTAATTAAATAATAATATTTAAATGTAATGGGTAAAATGGTTAAACAAACAACCACAAACACAACATAGAACACAAACACAAATTAAAATAAATAAATAAAATAATAATAATAATAATAATAATTAGTAGTAGTAGTATTAGTATCATTATTTTAAAAAATGATAAAAATCATAAGCTGTCCTTTATATTGTGAACAGTGTGTGTTGATCAGTATTGTGTATTTTAATGTACAGTAACTTATTGTTGAGTTACAGTAGGTGTGTGTGTAAGCGTGTGTGTGTGTGTGTGTGTGTGTGTGTAAGCATGTACAGTAAACCATATAATACTGTTACAGCTGCTGCCCATAAGCCTCTTTCACAGCCTGCTGTTATGTAAACCTTAAAAAGGACCGTGGTCATTCACCAACATTCCCGATGCGCCGGAATGAAGGACAGGCGGAATAACGGGATTATATTCAGTCCTGGCTGCGCGGACAGAAGGCAGCTGCCGATTGGTTGGCCGGGCGAGACGCAGTGAGAGTAAATAGAGACGTGAGGAGGGCGAGCGTCACAGCTTTGATTCTGATTGAGGAGTGTGAATCCGTAGTAATGAGCGTGAAGAAGCAAGCAGTGCTTTGGATGTGAGACTGACTGACCAGACCGCACACACACACACACACACACACACATACTGTACAAGCATGCAGAAGCTCACACACATTTAGTCCCAAACAGGACTAAGTGGAGGAACAGGCCTCAGCTGACCGGCTCCTGTTCTTCTGTCCCTGGAGGACGGCGAGTGTGTGAGGAGACAGTTCGCTGATATTTAGACACTCCAGTAGCTTGTAAGGTGAGGTGGGCGGGGCTCCATAAGCATCAGTAAGTCTTGGGTGCCCATGACCCCGTTGCTGGCTCACCGATAGGCCTTCCTTGGAGCACGTTTGGTAGGTACTGACCGCTGCATACGGAAGGAACGCCCCACAGGACCTGCCTGATGTTCTGGAGATGATGTTCTGACCCAGTCGTCTCTGGCCAGGCTTGCTACGGTCCACGGCTTTGCGCCCAGAGCAACCCTTACTGAGTTGCTCCATAAAATGACCCACCTGCGATTACGCCACGACATCCAGCGGCCATTCCTCCAGGACCCCGAATGAGCGTGGGAAAAGAGGCGGGGCTTAAAGGGCACATCGTCAATCTGACACTGTGTGGGGTAGCTGCACTTTCCACTGTCTGGATTATTATTGTTATTATTAATAATAATTATTGTTGTTGTTATTATTTTATTTATAATAATAGCAATAAATATAACTTACAAATGAATTTGATTAATACAATATAAATATTAAAATTTAAATATGAGTAAAAACAACCACTAACATCACAAATAGTGTAAATGTATAAAAATAACAATAATAATAATAATAATACATAACTTGCCTAACATACATATTAACTAGATTAGTTAAACAATAATATTTAAATTTAATGGGTAAAATAGTTTTTTTAAAACAACAGAGAACACAAATGGCATAAAAAATAAATAATAATAATAATTGTTATTATTATTATTAGTAGTAGTAGTATCATTATTATTAAAAATAAGCTGTTCTTTATTTTGTGAACAGTGTGTGTTGATCAGTATTATGTATTTTAATGTACAGTAACTTATTGTTGAGTTACAGTAGCTGTGTGTGTAAGCGTGTGTGTAAGCGTGTGTGTGTGTATAAGCATGTACAGTAAAGTAGTAGCACATTAACGTAGAGGATTCATTTATTTATATAAGAGAACTTTAGTATAGAACTGTACAAACACACACATGCATGCATGCAACATCAGCACACACTCACAGCTCAGGCCACGGATACAATCAAACCCCAAAATAGCAGCAGCAGCTCTCCCGCAGCGCTCTCTTCCAGGCCAGTTCATACAGAAATATGCGCTCATGTGTTTCTGCTGGTGTGAAGGAAAGGCCAGCGGGTTTATTGCGTCTCCCCGTGGAGAAGACGACCCGCAGGTGTAAGTAAAGCCCCCGTACTTCAGCCGTTTTGGGTCCGGAATGACGCTAAGTCCCCTATTTCTTTTTTTTTTTACCTCTGAGGCTTAAAACCAGCTGTCCAGAGGAATTCAAAGAGGCTTTCATCTCCCAGAGTAGTTTCCCCCGCGCTGCCCTTGACCCCCCTCCACTCCCAAATCTTCCCCCTGCCCTGCCTGGCTCAGCTCCTGCTGGCTAAATAAAGAGCTGGCTTCCCTCATGCTGACCCACAGCACACACTGGGATGCAGGGGTCGTGTGTGTGGTTAGTGTCTGGCTACATGTTTGAGGTTCAAGCTCTATTTCATTACACTTGACCTCCAAAAGCGGTTGGACACAGTGGACGCTCCTTGTGTAATCCTAAGCAGCGCCAGGTCCAAAACTTCCAGGCTGTTGCTTGTTACCCTGGCCTCGATGACCAGTAGCTTCCTTAAATATGGACGAACACTATTGAATTGGCTCTCGGTCAGATTGACGATGTGCCCTTTAGCCCCACCTCTTTTCCCACACTCAATCGGGGTCCTGGAGGAATGACCGCTGGATGTTGTGGCGTTATCGCGGGTGGGTCATTTTGTGGACCAACTCAGTAAGGGTTGCTCTGGGCGCAAAGCCGTGGACCGTAGCAAGCCTGGCCAGAGACGACTGGGTCAGAACATCATCTCCAGAACATCAGGCAGATCCTGTGGGGCGTTCCTCCCGGTATGCAGCGGTCAGTACCTTCCAAAAGTGCTCCAAGGAAGGCCTATCGGTGAACCAGCAACGGGGTCTTGGGCATCCAAGACTTATTGATGCTTATGGAGGCCCCGCCCACCTCACCTTACAAGCTTACTGGAGTTAAAGGATCTGCTGGTAACATCTGAAGGTGTCCAGGCCTTGATGGGTCAGAACTCATAATAGGGCTTTGTTTCTAATATAATAAAAACATTACATTTTTAATTTTGGTTATTTGCCAACGAACCCACAGCCATGATCCTTGGCTCCCCCTAGCAAGGAGGAGGGGGGCTAAGCGCTTAACACACACGTCTCGTCTGATACATGTGATACGCCAACATCGCTTTAAGAGTGAGGATGGGAGAGAGCGCCCACCCATCTACCCACCCAGAGCGAGCCCACAGCCCACAGCCCATTGTGCTTTCTGCGACATGGCGTGGCTTGGGATTCACCCTCACGACCCATAGTGGAAGTGTATCGGACTGCCGAGCCACTCCTGTGAAGGCCCCATGGCAGGTGGTTTTAATGTTATGGCTGCTGTGTCGCTGTTTGGCGACTTCCAGCACTGTTCCTGTTCCACCCTCAGCGTGCATTAGCTCTGATCATTCACAGATCTTAACTGCTTCAGCTGGCAAAGGAACGCCTACGAACACACTTCACACTCCAGTCACCTCCTCAGTCACGCTACTCTGGACAAATCCTCTAAAATAAGCAGGTAATGATATGATCTCCATTCCCAATGTTTGCTCACGCTTGTTCCGAACCCGCCACATGACGTCTACCCCCGGCGGCACAGGCTGAGGCGGTGCTGTGAAGCTGCAGGAACCGCCACTGCTTAGGTTTCACACCCCAGGGCCCTTTTGCGTCACACCTGCCGCCACATGTGCTTTATTAGGTTTCTTTAATAGGTTACAGCACTTACAAGGAACTGATCTGTCCCTCTGCAGGAGCCACGCATCGCTTCATGATTCCACAATACATGTCCAAAAGTTTGTGGACACCCCTTCTAATGAATGCTTTCAGCTACTTTAAGTTGCACCCATTGCTGATACAGATGTGCACATACACACAAACACATACAGCGTATCTATTCCCTGTGGAGACGTATTGCCAATAGAATAGGACTAGGATAGCGGTAGATAAACTAGAGCCTATTGGCAGCATGCTACCT
>NC_132881.1:48073357-48085857 GCF_030463535.1 Salminus brasiliensis
ATACCAGCAACACCACAGAAAACCCTGGATACCACAGAAAACCCTGGATACCACAGGAACCCTGGATACCACAGAAAACCCTGGATACCACAGAAACATTAGGTACCACAGAAACCCTGGACACCACAGAAACCCTGGATACCACATAAACATTAGGTACCACATAAACATTAGGTACCACAGAAACCCTGGACACCACAGAAACCCTGTCTACCACATAAACATTAGGTACCACTGAAACCCTGGACACCACAGAAACCCTGGACACCACAGAAACCCTGTCTACCACATAAACATTGGGTACCACTGAAACCCTGGACACCACAGAAACCCTGGACACCACAGAAACCCTGTCTACCACATAAACATTGGGTACCACATAAACATTAGGTACCACTGAAACCCTGGACACCACAGAAACCCTGGACACCACAGAAACCCTGGACACCACAGAAACCCTGTCTACCACATAAACATTGGGTACCACATAAACATTAGGTACCACTGAAACCCTGGACACCACAGAAACCCTGGACACCACAGAAACATTGGGTACCACAGAAACCCTGGACACCACATAAACATTGGGTACCACAGAAACCCTGGACACCACATAAACATTGGGTACCACAGAAACCCTGGACACCACATAAACATTGGGTACCACAGAAACCCTGGACATCACATAAACATTGGGTACCGCAGAAACCCTGGACATCACATAAACCCTGGATACCACAGAAACCCTGGACATCACAGAAAACCCTGGATACCACAGAAAACCCTGGATACCACAGAAACCCTGGATACCACAGAAAACCCTGGATACCACAGAAACCCTGGACATCACATAAACATTGGGTACCGCAGAAACCCTGGACATCACATAAACCCTGGATACCACAGAAACCCTGGATACCACAGAAAACCCTGGATACCACAGAAAACCCTGGATACCACAGAAACCCTGGATACCACAGAAAACCCTGGATACCACAGAAACATTAGGTACCACAGAAACCCTGGTTACCACAGAAACCCTGGATACCACAGAAAACCCTGGATACCACAGAAACATTAGATACCACAGAAACCCTGTCTACCACATAAACATTAGGTACCACTGAAACCCTGGTTACCACAGAAAACCCTGGATACCACAGAAAACCCTGTCTACCACATAAACATTGGGTACCACAGAAACCCTGGACACCACATAAACATTAGGTACCACTGAAACCCTGGACACCACAGAAACCCTGGACACCACAGAAACCCTGTCTACCACATAAACATTGGGTACCACTGAAACCCTGGACACCACAGAAACCCTGTCTACCACATAAACATTGGGTACCACAGAAACCCTGGACACCACATAAACATTGGGTACCACAGAAACCCTGGACATCACATAAACATTGGGTACCACAGAAACCCTGGACATCACATAAACCCTGGACACTAGGAGGTAGAGAGCCTTCCTTTTAATTAATCTTGAAGAAACAATGAATGTGCAGGTGTCCCAGTGCTATTGTGCAGGAAAAAACTGTAGACAGTGTTATGTCGTTATGGTGACGCTACTCTGATTGGTCCTGTAGGCCTCTGTAGGGGGCGTGTCCACATCAGGAGCTCCAGATGTGAAGCTGGATTTCTCTTTGACAGAAATGAGCAGGTGTCAGTAAATCAGGGTCCCCTGTTACACAGATTTGTTTCACAGAGAGTGTCGATAGTATGTGGACATTCCCACCAATCACAGTCTTAAAACACACACACACACACACACACACACACACACACACACACACTCACACACACAGAGAATGTTACAGAGCTGGCAGAGCATTTGGGCCCTCTGTGATCTTTCCACTGTACGTAATTGAAGACATTGTGTGTGTGTGTGTGTGTGTGTGTGTGTGTGTGTGTGCCCAACAGTTTTAATTCCATCCGTTTGTGAAGGAGATCAAACCCAGGCTGTGTGTGTGTGTGTGTTTCATTACAACACAGACCGCAAGTAATTAGTCTGAAAAATCAGCCCTCATACACAGATTCACTTAGTCAGATACAGCGTGTGTGTGTGTGTGTGTGAGTGAGTGAGTTTGTATGTGTGTTTTTGTGTGTGTGTGTGAGTGAGTGTGTTTGTGTGTGTGTGTGTGTGTGTGTGTGTGTTCTGCTGCTTCAGCAGGGCTTTCTGTGGCTCATTCGTCTCAGTTTGCAACACGGCCTGAGAAGCAGTTCAAAGACAAAGTAATGTCTCTCTCTCTCTCTCTCTCTCTCTCTCTCTCTCTCTTCTTTGTCTCTGTCTCACTATTGTCTCACTATCTGTCTCATTTTTGTCTCCCTCTCTCTCTCTGTGCTGATGTGTTGTTTGATGATGTAATCAGTGATGATAGTGTGTCAGTGTTTGCTGTATTGACATTTTTTAAGTTTTTCATGACTTACGGTGTGTGTGTGTGTGTGTGTGTGTGTGTGTGTGTGTGTGTGTGTGTGTGTGTGTGTGTGTGTTTGGTGGCTATAGGATGCCTTCATTGATCTGATGTGTAATTAGGATCCGCCCAGTTCCGCCATGTTGCACGACGTGAATAATTTAGCACCCTCAGCGTGAAGTCATCCTTTGAAGTGCTGCTTTGAAGACCCCCCCTTCCTACACACACATACACACACACACACACACTCACACACACCGCTTTTAAAGCTACTTCTTAAGAAGTGGAGGCCGTGTGGGAGAGCATTAGCCAGAACAATAGAAAGACTCTCAGTGCTCCAGTGTGTCTGATACAGCCGTGTCCTGGAGGAAGGCCAGTTCCCCCAGTATTCCCAGTTTCCATCCAACCCATCGTTTATTTGCTCAGTCCCTTATTAAAGTAAATCAGGTGAGCTGCTGATTATATAGAGTTTTATATAGAGTATTACAGGTAGACACACACTGCTGAGATATAGAGTTTTACACACACACACACACTGCTGAAAGTTTTGATGAATATGTAAAAGTTTAGAGAACTGGAACTAATGATATACTACTATTATTTAATACTATTAATAATAATAATAATAATAATAATAATAATAATAATGACAGAACATGCAGAACAACCTAAAGAAATAAGATAATAAAACATATTAAATACTATTAAATAAACACAATAAAATATTATTATTATTATTATTATTATTTACAATAACATTAAGCAAGCTGTATAGCAATTATTATAGGTAAACAAACCAGTGTAAATAAGCCACATCCTCTATAGAGACTAATTAATGCTGTTTATTTCCTGAAATTTACAGAAAATTCAAACATTGTGCCATTTTAAATATTTTCCTGATAGATTATATATATTTTTTTAATCAGTCAAAACTAGAATGTGCAGTATATAATAATATAGTCCTATTTAAGTTTGTTCACTGTAGAAGATCTGCTCACTTCAAAAACAGGGGTTCCCAAACTTTTGCCAGTTGTCAGGGTTTTCAGTGTGTAATTACTGCCTCTCTCTATTCCACTCTGTTCACTTCTCTCTCTCTCTCTCTCTCTCTCTCTCTCTCTCGCTCTCGCTCTGTCTCTGTGGATGGAGGGTGTGTTCTACATGTGTACTGAGGGTAGATTTGACAGGAGCTTTATGGAGACCCTAATTTGAGCAGCGTTCAGGAAGCAGGACGGTGGTTTGTGGCACATTTTATTTCTGCTCCTTCCACACATCATTTCTCTCTCTCTCTCTCTCTCTCTCTCTCTCTCTCTCTCTCTCTCATTCTCTTTTCCTGCCCTCAGGAACAAACAAGCTGTATCTGTATCTTTAACCCCTCCTGACATCTAGTGGCGTCTAGTACCGGATTTGGGGGGGGGGGTTCATTGTCCTCCCTGGTCAGTAGAGACAAGTGTCCCAATACTTTTGTCCTTTTAAAATGATTCCACTATTGTAACAAGCCAATGAGCCCTATGTAGAGCCCTATATAGAACCCTATATTTGCTTAGAGTGCACTGATTGGCTGTTGTGTGTAGTAGTGTCACTGTAAGAGTGCACTCTTAACCGACGGGGGAGTTCTGTGTAAAACTGTGACAACTCACTTGGCAAGAACCACCTGGATGCTTAAGTGGTTCTTTGCCTGGTTAAATGGTTCTAGATAACACAGTCCATATATGGAAACCTATTCTATTGGCAGTACCTCTTTACAGGGACTAGAAAAGCTGTGTGTGTGTGTGTGTGTGTGTGTGTATGTATGCATTTGCACATCTGTGTCAGCAATGGGTGCAACTTAAAGCGGCTGGCTGCATCCGTTAGAAGGGGTGTCCACAAACTTTTGGACATGTAGTGTAGTTTTGTTGATTTAGTTTGTTGTCTCTTAATGGTGGGTGATTATTGTAGACTCTTGTGAGTGTGTGTGTGTGTGTGTGTGTTCAGGCCTCACTCTTTCAGCTCTAATATTCACAGTTATTATATTATATGTAAGTTCGTTTGCAGGCGGTTATGGCAGGTGTTGGGCCAGCGTGTGTCTCTCTGCGGTCGGCCGCTGAGGGAAATCAGCAGAAGTTGTGCTTTGAGGGAGTTTAGTCACGCTGTGAAATGAGCTGCTGCAGTTTCAGCGAGGAACACCGACTCCACTTCTCTAATTAAACAGATCTGCAGTTAGGAAACTCTTCTGGACGTTCCTCTCCATCAGGGGTCTCTCCCACAAAGCCAGACAACGTCACGCTTAGTTTAGTTCTGACCCTGGGTGAACGGTGCATCACGTTTACCGGGATCCACATGCACTCTACAAGACCTTACCTCCACCAGACATTAGCCACATTGCAGCTAGCCTCTGACCTCCAGCTCTGAGAATGAGGGTCAGCCTAAACCAGGGGTTACCAGATGTTGTAAGGCCAAATATTTAGGGAATCAGACGTAGCAGACGCAGCAGATCCTTGGTCTGTAATTACGTAATTACACCAATCGGCCATAATATTAGTACCATTAGTGTTGAGTTGAATAACTGCTTCTAGTGGCTCTAGTGGATACATTAGGTGGCAAGTGAACGGTCAGTGAACCGTCAACCCCCTCAAGTGAACGGTCAACCCCTCCTGACATAGGCGTCTAGTACAGGGGTGGTGGGGGGGCGGGGCGTTGTCTTCCCTGGTCAGTAGAGACAGTAACTCCAACAAAAGCAGTTGATACCTTGATGATAACCTCTGAAGAAACTGTGAATGAGCAGGTGTCCCAATACTTTTGTCCTTTTAAGGATTCCACTATTGTAACAAGCCAAGGAGCCCTATGTAGAGCCCTATATTTGCACTGATTGTGCACTGATTGCCTGTTGTGTGTAGTGGTGTCTGAGTACACCCTTGACCAACGGGGGAGTTCTTGAAGGTGATGAAGGTGTTGAAGGAGGACCATTGGCCACAGTCGTGATGTTCTAGACAGTGACTAGGTCAGAACATCTCCAAAACATCAGGCAGGTCTTGTGATCAGTGGTCAGTAACTACCAAATGTGCTTCAAGGAAGAAAACAACTAGTGAACCGGCGACAGGCTCATGGACGTCCCACCTTACAACTTACAGGTCTCAAGGGATCTGCTGCCTGAACCTTCTGAAGGTGTTTAGATACCACAGGAGACCTTCAGAGGCCTTGCAGGTACACCACCAATAGTTATTACACAGTGTTATTGCACAGATTCCACAAATGTTTGGCATCGAAACATCTGCTAAGCCCTGGATTAGACTGACACCAGTGGAAACCCTGATTCTCAAAGCTGGAGTTTAGTCCAGGGCCTGATCTTAGTCTCTGTGTGGAAAGCTCTTGAGTGTGTGGTGTTATTTATTAAAACACTTCTTGCGAGAAGACAAGCATTCCATTGGCTTATGGTGAAAGATGAGTCGACCGTGTCGACTGTGTGTTTATGAATTTATCATATTGCAGCTGGATGAGATCAAAGGGTTTACGTGAGAACCGGACCTGTGTGTTTTGCTTGGAAAGTATTGTAGACATGAGGAAGGCCAGTGTATTATTGATGGTTTATATGCAGCACTTGTACTACATGTTCTTGTGGTTGCTGGATGTTCTGTGGGTTGTGTTGAGGGGTATTAGCAAAGTTTCCTGCTGACCCCTTAATCCCCCCCACCCACCACCCACCTCTCTCTCTGTCCAGAGAGATGTCCGATGGCTTGTAGATGGTCCTTTACCAAAACCTGATGTCAGATGGTTCTGTACTCTAATGCACCATTGTTATGAGTCAAGGAACCCTTTTAGCACTGTATAGAACCCAAGTGTACTTTAACTCCAGAGTAGTGAAACCCACTTTGGTGCTGTATAGAACCACCATTAAAAAGAACCCTTGTTTTTTTGGACTTGTAAAACCATCTATGCATGTAGGAGGTTCTTTAAGTTTTCTTGGTTCTATATGGAACCATTGACTTTACTAGTAGCAATTGCAAATACACCGTAAGCAAAATGGGTTCTAAATAGAACCATCTATAAGATGTTTTCCTTGGATTTGAAGATCCATTTACTTTACTATTAACTATTACTTCAACTGAAGAACCCTTGAAGGACTGATTTTCAGAGAGTACCCATGCCATTATATGGAAATAGACCAATAGAACCTCGGTACTAAATACACTGTAAGCACTAGGGGTTCTACACAGCACTGGTAACAACAGAAGAACCGCACAGCTGTTTTAAAAGGTTCTGTATAGAACCATCGACAAAAGTTTTTCTTCCTCCTCCTCTTGCTTCCAGTCGACTTTTCTGTGGCTATTGGAGGTGTGGTGTAGTGTGTTAAGGGGTATTAGTAGAGTCCCCCCGCCCCCGTCCCCCCCCCCTCTGTCCCGCTTCATCTCCTGGCAGCATTAAAGAAAGATCAAACGCTTCACCCACCGATGCACACCTTGTTTCGGTTTAGGCCTTGATGAAAGACCCCCCACCGCAGCCTGGCCCGCCTGCACGTTTCAGCCTGCGAGGGGTCCGCAGTCTTGGTAAAACTCCACAGTTGATAAGATGAGATAAGATGAAACTTTATTAACCCTGCAGGAAAGTGCTTTTGCCAGCAGTTGCGTGATAAATAGTAAACAGAGCTGAAGATTAGAGCTGCTTCACAGAAGGATATCGATTACATTAGCCAGCCAGCAACGCGAGGCAACGTGAGGCACATGCTGTAAATTTATGAGAATAATTTCTGACTCATAGTTCATAGAAACAGGCGGAGCGGCTGTGTGGAAAGTGCAGATTTGAAGCTTTCAATCCATCCCACTTCGGTGTCTGTAAGTAGACAGACGAGTTTTTTTATTAGGATCTGAATTTAATAAAAAGTCATTCCAGCTCACAGGAAAAAAACATCGCGCATCCAACAAGAAAGAAAGGCATCCTTTCTACAGCAGTGAAAACATGGTGGCTCACAGGAAGCTCTGCTGGTGGATTCTACACACTGATCTAGTTTACTGGGTGCAGTGTGAGGATGCACCACCCTCACTCCTCTGGACGACCGTTTACACCAGTATACACACATTCAACCAGTACAGTGCCAGTCTGCCACCATTATGGGGGCAGAAGTATCTTACAGAAGTATCTTAAGCTTTTGAAATGTGTGTTTATTGGGATGGGTTCCCAATCGGGGTACCAAAAGGCACACTGTACTCACCTACACTCTACGCAAAGAGGGTTCTGTATAGTATACCATTAAAACGGTTCTGTGGTTCTTAAAAACATCATGACAACTTAACAAAACATATATCTATATATATTTATTTTTTATATTTTTAATGGTTCTATATAGCATTAAAAATGGTTCCCAGTGGTTATGAGTCAAATGCCATATTTTCAGGGTGTTCAAAATAATAATAGTGGAACCCACTTTAGTACAAAATTTTTAAAGGACCATGTAGAACCAAAGGTTCTATGTAGTACTAAACACAGGTTCATCAAAACAACAGTGGAACCCTTTGGTGCTTTTCCTTTTTAAATGTTCTATATAGAACCATCTACTAGATGTTTTCTTTAGTTGTGGAGAACCGTTCATACAGTCAGATGGTTCTTTAAGTTTTAAGGTGTGGTTTCATATAGAACCATTCTTTTTTACTACAGAACCCTTAAAGAACCAATTTTTAAGAGAGTACCCATGTAGTAAACTGTATAGTTACATCACTGAAACATCGGACAACAGTACACACACACTATATGGGCAAAAGTATTGGGACACCTGCTAATGAAGTGTGTCTTCTGAAATCAAGGGTATTAAAAGAGCTGATCCTGCTTCTGTTGGAGTAACTGTGTCTGCTGTCCAGAGAAGAAGACTTTCTACTAGATATTGGAGGACGAGCATTGCTGTGAGAATTTGATTGGTTGCAATCAGTGACAAAAGCATTATTAGTAAGGTCAGGATGTTGTATGATGATCACCACCCCACTTCATCAGCCCCAACTCATCCCAAAAGTACTGGATGGAGCTCCACCACCATCATTCCAGAGAACACAGTTCCTCCACTGCTCCACAGCTCCTCAATGCTGGGGCGCTTTATACCCCTCTAGACCACGCCTGGTATTATTAGGCAGCATGGTGTCAATAGGGTCATCTAGTTTATCTGCTCCAGAGAGTCCTATTCTATTGGCAGTATTTCTCTACAGGGTCTAGACAAGCTGTGTGCGTGTGTGTGTGTGTGCATTTGCACATCTGTGTCAGCAATGGGTGCAACTTGAAGTAGCTGAATGCATTCATTAGAAGAAGGTGTCCACAAACTTTCTATATATATATACAGACAGTGTGAAATCAATGGAGCTGAAAGCAGCTCAGGCTGGGCGTGTGGAAGTGGTCTCGGTGCGTGTGCAGAAGGTCCGGTTCTGGACTGTGTGAGGTGTGATTATCTCATTTAGTCTTAATTACTGTTTTTCTGGACTGAGGTGTAGTACGGTTCCGTCAGTGTGGAGGAAGCTAGGCCGCTGGGAGTGTGTTTACACAGCAGCAGGGCAGAGCTGGGGGTCTTACACAGCTTGCCTGTGTGCGTGTGTGTGTGTGTGTGTGTGTGTGTGAGTGTGTAACCCTGAATATCACACACCTTCTCATTTCCTTTGGAGAATCCCCGCAGCTCATGCCAGGCTCTCGCTCGGCCTGTGTTTACGGCTTCAGCAGCCTCCTCTCACGTTTAGTCCGCCTCCAGACGTCTGAACGCCTGGTCCAGCCCACCTCAGTGTCTCGGAGTGGAAGAGGAGATGCTGTGATACTTTATTGTTTACATGTTTGTTCTTTCTATAGACAATTAACCATGTAATTAGTGTGTGATTAATATGTATGGCCCCATAGAATCAATTTTAAAGAATAGCACTGTGTGAGTATCTGAATATCTCTCGCCCACTCTCTCTCTTTCGCTCTCTCACGGGTGGGTGCTTCTGAAAGCAGGCCCAGGGTGTGTGTGATGAATATGAAGAGCAGTGTTTCTGCTGTGTTCTAAAGCAGGATGTGATCACCTCCACAGTGCTGAAGGTTCTGCTGAAGAACGTCTGATCTCACTCACTCTCCAGCTCTCTCTCTCTCTCTCTCTCTCTCCCTCTCTGCTCTCGGCTCTGTTCGCTCCAAATGTGTGCAGAAGCTCCTCAGTTCCTTTGATCTCTCCCCCGTCTGATGACGTGAATCCAGCATTACCGGACCCCCGCTGAGAGAAAGAGAGAGCGTGCCCCACTTTCGCAAATGTGTGTGTGTGTGTGTGTGCAGTGTGTATTGATCTGAAACCTCTGCCTGATCAACCTGTAGTTGCCCACTAAGTAAATTAGCCTCTGTAGGGGATTAGCGCTGTTCATTATAGACGATCAGCCACTTTTAATAAAAGCAGCTTCATAATCTGCTCTGCTCTTCAGTCTGATTTTCATTATAGAATTAAAATCATAAAAATAATGCACATTATTACTAAAAGCAGTATAGATTCATTTATTAATTGATTACAATATATTTATGTATTTATTAAAATGTATTGCAATAATTAAAAATGAATGTATACACTTAACATTTATATAACAATATAAAAATATAAAGACACAATTGTGCAAGTTCTTATTTATGCGTTTATTTATTATATGAAGCTATACAAATTATTGCATGTAGTTATGATTTCTGTAATAGCTATCATTTGTGTTTAAAAATGATACAAAATGTACTAAACTAAACAATAATTGTGCAAGTATTATTCATGTATATATTTAATAAAAAAACAAATGGATTTTTCTGTATAGTTATTATTATTTATGTAAACTATTTTTAATATATATTCAAATTATAGAAACCATCTAAACAAGAATTTTGCCAGAAATATTCATGAATTAATTTATTTTAAAAACATTATTTTTTTGTGAATACCTTATGTAATGTATAGCAGCTCTAATTTTTTGCAGTTATACAAAATATCTCAAATTAAACAACATTATGCAGATATTGTTTTTTTATTTATTGATTGATTAAAAACATGTTAGAAACATTGGATAGTTATAATTAAAATAACATATAATAATGAATATATATACATTATAAAGAAAACTAAATATTATTTTATATATAAATTATGTTCTGTTTAAATTTATACACAGAACATACAAAAAAATACATAAATATTTTGTATAATACAAATCATAAAAATTAATAATCATAATATATACTATATTAATATGTAACAATTATCTATAATATAGATATTTAATGTTATATCACTTCTAGTATACACACACACACACACATTAATTTTAGTTTTATTTCATTAATTTTATTATAATTCTTTTGAAACCGACAACCACATCAGTGTCTGAGCAGGGGATGAAGAGAGGGATGAAGGGCTGGACGGTGGAAATGTAGAGTGGAATGAGGTGTGTTTTGCAGGAGAGTGGACATCCCTCACTCTGCTGGATCGACAGCCTGTCCAAACCTTCAATAAACAGCTCCTCTCTGATGGAGAATTACCTCACACAGCCTTCACAGCCTTCTACTGCCTTTCACACTCCACTTAGTCATCGGAGCAGCGCTCCGGAAATGAGCCCGGCCAGCTGGGAGTGAGTGTGTGTGCGTGTGTGTGTGTGTGTGTGTGTGTGTGTGTGTGTGTGTGTGTGTGTGTGTGTATGTATGTTTTCCTTCAGCTGAACACCCGTGATTTCATCTGTGTATTCCTGTTATGCTGCTGGAGTTTTATGTGCAGTCATTAGAAATGGGTTATTGTGCTTTATGTCTGACGGCCTGCGGGAGGGATGTCTTAACCATGAGCACAATTAACATCACGTCCATTGATCGCCATTAATTAATGCATTTTTAATTAGTCTGTTTATTTCCCCTGCCCTCAAAGCCTCAGTGTAAACCATCTTTTGCATTATGGCTGAGTCCAATAGAGGATGAGTTAAGTGCTGTAAAGTGCTCTCTCCCTCTCCCTCTCTCTCTCTCTCTCAGTTCAGTATGATTTAAACGCATGCACTCAATACTGCCATAACATTAGTACCACTGTACTACTGCGGTACAGTAGAAACAACATAAATAAACAGGTTTAATGAGTGAGATGTTCCCTCACTGACTCCCAGGGTGTGGCAGACTATATAAGATGATCATTATTATTATTATTTAATTATTAGTACATTATAATTATAACTAACTATTATGTAATAATAAATTTATAATATATTAATTTGGTTTTATAATAATTTCTCAGCTTCTGTCAACCCAAAACAGTTTAAAATTATTTTAATAATGAAGATGTTAATTATTAATTCATTAATATTATTAATTAAGCAATTATTATAAATAATAGATTTTAAAACGTTTTGAAAAGGTTCCTTAACGTACAGAAAAACAAAACAATTTAAATGCTTAAAAGGCTCTTCTTTGTAAAGGTTGATCTGTTATATGGGATTCTTTAAGGAACCATTTAAAAATGGTTCTACATAGCACCCAAAAGGGTTCCACTATTGATAAGCCAAAGAACCCTTTTTCAGTACTCTGTAGAACCTTTTTTTTGCTTAGAGTGTAATTACTGAAGATGGCATATCAGCAGATGTGCAGTGGAGTCTGGATACATCCTTAACTAAAGGAGGTTCTTCAGTGGAGCTATACGGAACCCTGACCGCTCCCACCTCCCACTTGCCTGGTTGTTCCCTGACGAACAAGCTGCTGTATGTGGTTGTTTAAGTTCCTTAACAATGGTTCTATATAGCACCATAAAGAGGTTCCACTGTTAGTAGTCTATTGTTTGTGGTTCTTTAGGGAACCTTGTACCCTAACAATGGTTCTCTATAGCACCTAAAAGTGTTGCTACATTACTGCTACAAGTCCAGCTTGTCTTTTATCCATTGTTACTAGAACCTGTCATAGAACCTATACAGAACCCTTTATGCTTTATTTGTGTGTGTAAATGTAAACCACTATCAGTACTATAATGTCTCTTTCTCTCTCTCTCTCTCTCTCTCTCTCTCTCTCTCTCTTTCTCTCTCTCTCTTTCTTTCTGTCTCTCTCTCTCTCACACACAGGTATCCTGTATAAAGGGAACGGTGAGAACGTGTTTATTTCCCAGCAGCC